>NW_009637206.1:43582-72631 GCF_000690535.1 Cariama cristata | reverse complement strand
GGGTAAGAGTAAGAGCGTAGTATTAGGGAGGGGAAACTACATTTCTGCATCGAGCAGCAGCAAGGGTCTGCTGCTTTTGGTGAGATGCTTGATGCATACGTGGTCAGTGTTGCCAGCACAGCATTGACTGTGTAGAGTGCTTTAGATTATGTTTTGTCAGCCAGCGAAGCCTTTGGGTAGCTTTATTTCACCTTACAAGGTGACAGGGTTATCAAGTGCAAAGTATTCATGTGGTTAGAAAATCTTTTAATTCTGCTGCAAGTGAGGATGCAACTAAATCATGTTTCCAGTTGAAAGCTGTACAGAGTTACTGCTGTGCAGCTGATGCATGGTAGCTCCTACCCCATGGTACCACCTGCACTCGTCCTTCTTGTTCTCAAACAGTACAAAATAGAACATCTCTTTGAAGTTGGCAGAATTGCTGAGATATCTCTGTGATGTGATATAAATGAAGAGTTCAATTTGCGAAAGATGGTTTTTGCTATTGCATTTTAGCCATTTTGTCTGTAAAATCGGTGCTTTGTCATAGATTTAAGATTAATTATTTCAACTTCACTCTGAATACTCTAGGCACCTATTTTCCCCCGTTTTCAAGTGCCTCTAACTTGGCCTCTGCCTTGTTGCCATTCTAGCTGTTATATTTTGAGATGATTGCCATGTTCTGTTAGAAATAACCCAGGCTGCTAAACCAAATTTATCTTATTGTTAAATTGTCAAGTACTGCTGAATTTTTGTAATGTGGATTGATAGCAAAATCTTAATTGAATTTCCTTGCTTGTGGTCTTGTGTCTGAAGATCTTGACTGCACTGCTCTGTTTTTATGAGGTGGATTGGCAGGTAGTGCTGTTTACATTTTTGTTAGCTTCCATAAGGTGCAGTAAACAAATTTTAATGCAGATTTTATGGAATGTATATGAAATCCATGGGCATGTTTCACTGCATCAAAGATGCCATATTTAGGTGGAGAGCTATGTTTAAAGCCCACATGCCTGTGAAGTGCATGACTGCCTGTCAAAGAACTGAATTGTGTTTTAAAATGAAAATGATATATTAACTTTTCATTTGCTTTCAATGTGTAATTGTGATGGGCTTTTGGAGGTAAGCAGAAAGGGGACAACCCGTGGGTACTTCCCTGTGCGTTCACATTTGTTGATAATACCTGAAAGGAAACTGAGGTGCATCTGTGTGGAAACACAACGATGTCGTTTTCTCCTGTAAAAAGCCAGAGGCAAATTAATTGTTTCGTAAGATTTTTATTCGGGCTCTTATTCTTACAAATGGATTCACTTTACCTGGCAATGCTTTGCAGGGGAAAGCAAAGCTTTTCACTGGATAGAGTTGTTATGTCAGCAAGTTCAAGAGTAAGCAAAGTTTGACAGTGCTTCAGAAGTAAAGGTAATTTATGCATTGTACCAATCACTGAAGGTGATAGAAGCCAGGCTGTTTGCAACCTTGTAAAGAAGGCAAAGGCTAATTAATACATCCTATTAAAATAGTCTGTAGATACTCTCCAGGCATGTACATGTTGCGATACCAGTTCAAAGAGAAACTTTCTGCTTTTTTACTATTGGCAACAGCATCCTGAGAACTACAAAAAATTGGGAACATATTTAATAAAGAACATTTTCACATGTTTTTGGAGGGTTATTGTATGATACAAAGCCAGTCATTTTAAGTAGGTATCCATATATCGCATGATGTACTGTGTCCATGCTGTTACATACTGTTCAGGATTCTAGACAGGCTCACTTGTGGTGAAATAGTGTATACACACTATTAAATTGCAAACCATTATGTGGCATTATTTATTATGCTAAGGCTGCACATAGGAAATCAGGTGTTAAAAAACAATTTCAGAAGGAAAATTACATTCTTCAAAAATGAAAGCTAGCATTTGTATCTGCAGTATGCAAAGAATGTTCCAATATTTTGTATTCACATTGTACGTATTCATGTTCCAGGGTATGTTCCTTTTTTAGGCCATGTTCATAGTGGGATTAATTGGCAATCGTAATTTACCCTCATTAAAAGCCTTTTTCTGTTGCGTATTATCTGATGAAAGTCTTCTTACTTTTACTTAAATGATGCATCCCCCAGCATTAACTTCACCTCTTCACAGTGTTCTTCATGACAAGTATAATGTTTGGATCCTAAAATACTCCTATATTTGAAGTGTGGAGTTTCCTGTATAACCAGGGGATTTGGGGGAGATGTGGGGAGGGTTTTACCACTAACTTAGGTAATTGATATATGTTAAAATGATACTGCTATGTTTTGACTATCTTTCCTTCTAAAGGAAAAAAATAAATGTTATTATTGTTGCTTTGCACTCTGCATGTTTTGGATTTTTTTTTTCTAGCTATCTTATTGTGGGTTTGTAGCATTTGAAGAAACATAATCCCTTCGTATTTGTTCATAAAATCTATCTAATTTTTGCTAGAAAAAAGAAGTAATATACTACATTCCAATTTAAAACTGTGTAGTTCTTTGTATTTTTCTCTTTGATCTTGTCTGAACTCTGGCTATTGAACAGAACTTTGCAACAAGGCATACGGCTCCTTAACCTGTCAGTAGCGACCAAGAAATTCAAACCTCTTTGATTTCTGGAATTTAGATTAATGGCATAAAGGAGTCACAGGATTTATTACTACTTCTTTCCTATATTTTATTTTTTTTTCCAATTCTTTAACATGTTTTATTTTGACCATTCATTTCAGCACCAAATTTTTTTAACTTTTCTACCTGTGAGAGGTTTATACTGGGTGAGCTGAATCCTTGGTCCTCTGGAATGTTTCTCTTAAACTTTAAATATTTTTTCCAAGTTACTAGTAATGATTATTCATATTATCTGGAAGGTAAACCATGAATGAACATGAAAACTAAATTAGTTTGCTTTCTGATAATCTGTTTGGTAATGTGTTCATTGCATAAAATTTGATAAAGTCTGATTAAAAATGTTGCCATTTTAATAGTAAAGCTCAGCCGCAGGTGGAGAAGTTCTTTACTGAATACGTTTGTTTTCAAGGAATATTTGATTTTCCTGACCTTTTATGTCATTCTAATTCCATGTTATTTGAATTAAAATGTCATCTTTTTTTTTATAGTACCTAAAATAGACTTTATTAGTTTTCCTGAAAGCTATGTGCAGCTTTGCTTTGGCCCATTTAAATATCGAAAACAGCAGGATTTGAGATTTTTCTTATAATCCTCAACTAATAGAGTTTAATGCTTTGTTTGGCCCACCCTACACAGCCTAAGCAAGAGTTTTAAACAAGATTAAAAATATGACCTTATTAACCCATGGCATCTAAAGATACAGAACAAGCCTGCAGAGACATCAGTCATTTGTTGGCCAGGATAGCATGGTGCCATTCACAATCTACTTAGTCTGTTCCAGAGGAAAACATTTTAGGAGCCCAGCTTTTTTTCTTCCGTTGTTTTGACCATCGTACCAGCACCTGGGAATAAGAAAGAAAAAAGCAAAAATCTGTTTCTAAGTTGAATATTCAGTCTTTGTGATTGGAGAAAAATAAAGTTCAATTACTTCTGGAAATTTGAGGTGCAGCCTGGCTAGGTTTCTCAGAAACAATTCTGGCAGAGCAAAGGGAGAGCAGAGATGGGGCTTAGCTTTTGTTTACTGCACTTCATTAGTCCCTGAATAAAGTGTGTTTCACCATTCTTTTTTTGAAGAGAAGTTACAGTTGTGTGTAAGATGTTGAATGGGTTATTGATGGACATGTTGAATTCCAGAAGAATAAATTATCTTATTCTCAGGGAAAATTTATGTTTAGTAAACATTACAAAACACAAAATGACATGATACATTCATTGCTGTGTAATAAGATTCCTTGTTTACTGGGCATGCTATAGGGCCATGGCAACAAAACCAGAAATAGGAACTATGAGTATTCTTGTTGTAAAGATGATGATGGTTATCAAGCAGTTTGTTAATTGCTGGAGTTTTATGTCACTCCATATTCATTATCACTTTGTAGTGCCACTAGTAACATGAGGATCAGTGAAGATATGTAAATGTGGAAGTTTGACGGAAACCTATAATAAAAATAATGTGTTTTATTATATGGTATGGAAGAGTCAGGTAAATGCACACTTAGCTGATACTCTGAGAGAAAAGTGTTCCAGGAGAGGGAGCGCAACTACAGTTTGCTTTAAAAAAAAAAAAAACCAACACAAAAACAAAAGACCCCCCACAAAACAAAACAGAAGACTTTCTAAACTTCTGTCTTTCTAATGATGTCCCAAAACAAAGCAAAATGACTGAGTATTACTTCCTTACTTCATCCTTTAAAAATACCGGTATCTTGCTTAACTTTCAGCATATCAGTTGCCCTTTTGATCTCAACAGGATGGAATCTAGATACATGTTCATTAAGTTCCAAGACCCAGCTGAAAACTGGAGGCAAAATCAAGCCAGACAAATTGCTTACACTGTCAATGATAAGCATTTCCTGCTTTCATACCATTATTTACACTTTATTAAAAGAGGAACATAATTTTTAAAAAACAGAAAGTGACTGATGTTTTTGCAACCATATGTGCACTAACTGAAAAATGCAGTATTTGTGCACCTACTGTAAGTCTTGGTTTGTGGAATGGAGACTTTTCTAAGACTTGAGGCAACACAAAGCATTGAAGATGGGAAGGAAGAGGGTGAAAAGGCCTCAGTTTTCCCTCTCTTTTCCTGTCGTATTTCTTTTCCTTAGTTCAGTGGTTTTGGCCTTTCTTGGCTCACTGCCTTGTTCCCATCAGCAGTGCCAGATCCCTAAAGCAAAAGACTGGTAATCTTCAGGAATAAGGTGGTCTGTAGGTAGATCAAGAAGTATAGGGAAACCAAGAATTTACATCTGAGTATTGTTCATTTAATTTCCTTTCTGCATTGAGCTTCACTGACCTTCCTTGCCCTGCCCCAGGGTTTTGAGAATATATGCAGTGGTCAGTGATAAGAGGCTGATGTTTAGCGATAATTGTGTTTCTGTTTGGTAGAGTTCTGCTGCTGGTTCAGACATGTTCTCTACACAGCAAAGTCATCCTGAACGAGATTATTTGATGCTGCCGTTTGTTTCCATCTGTAAGAGCAGCACTTGCATTGCAATCATGCTTTCACTACTGTAGAATGTATAGTAAGATCTTCCACATCTATATCTAAAAAGCAGTATAACATGTGGCTGGCACAGTGATGTGTTCCTTGACCCTATCTTTTACAAAAGTTGCCTTAATATTTCATTTCATAACCAGAATTCCCACCACTCTTGGACATCTGTGTCTGCCTTGTTATTTTAGCAGTACTTTTTTTTTTCTGCTTCTCTGCATTCTTGATTGGTGAATATTCTTTCAGTTTCGTTTTGGTTGTTGGTTATGGATAATTATAGAAGGGAAAAAGTGATAAAAATCGTTTGCAATATGAGTATTTAACTCACTAGAATGAGTTTTTCAAGCATGAGCTGTAAGCTGAAAGTGTGAGCACTACCTTTTAAAGGATGCGGAAAGAAAACATGCTGTTGGTATTTTAAAGTCTCTGGGATACTGTGCTGGAAAATGTTAGTTTTTAAAATGAAAAAAAAATTAAAATAGTTGATATAAATACTGAAAGCGTTCTATAAAAACAGTTTAATGAAGATTTAAAGGTCACTTGGAGAATTTAGCTAGGTTTTTTTAGTAATTACATGGCTAACTTGGTTTACCTCAAAGTAGTAATTTTATGCTGTATACAGCAAGAAATTAATAATGTAAAAATTTTGTCATAGTGCATTGCAATTGAGTTACAGTTTACAGACTCAATACTAGTAATACCTTTAGGATGCTAATTCCTGGTTATACCAGATGTTTGATCATGCATTTCATTTGATTACACGATTTAACAATGAAAATAACTATTGTCGAATTTGACATAAAATACAGTACAAATATAATAGAGGCAATGGTTTGCACTGTAACTTGTTTGAGCCTGTTACACTTTCTAATTTGGCTGCAGTTAATCCCAAATGATAGTGCTCATATAGAGCATTCCAGGTGGTTTTCTAGCCTACTCTTCTGCTTGTGGTTAAAAGGTAATTTTACATATTTGGATTAGCCCTTTGTTATTTATTTTAGACTTTATATCCAAACTGTTAGTTTGAATGTCTCTGTTGAGTTCTCTGCTGTAGCTTTTTCTGCTAGGACATCATTTTTGTGCTTTAATTCTTTTATACTTTGAGGTTCTTCGGTCTCCTTTAATTTGTTCCTGCTTTTTATAACTTACCCTTTTTTCTTTTTCTCTTGTTTGTTTCCAGTTTATGCTTTTCTAAAGAATTTCCACATATATCTAATATCTTGCATTCAAATGAATCAAAATCTATTTGATTGTGCAGAATGTCTTAGTCCCAGTCCAAGACTGCAGTAAGTTTTTATTTAAGATAACTAGGTGCTGGTTTTTGGATACAAATAGATGTTTACTGTTTAATTAGAAAAGTTATGAGATATTTAGTCAAGTCTGTCTACAAAAGTATTTGGTGACTGAGAGCGCTTTAGTCAATAGTGACAATACAGTTTTGATAGAATACTTTTCAAGTTCATGTTCTGTTTCAAAAAGATGCTCTGCTTTTATGGGTTATACATTTAATAATGTATTTTTTTGTTACAGGGAGAAGAAAATGAAAATTCAGGATATTAAAAACAATATTAAAGAAGCTATAGAGGTAAATGCACAAACTATTGTTTTTAGTTATTCAGAGCTAGCTAGCTATTTAAACACTTTCTGCAATATTTTATTTTTATTTCTTTGCAGACAATAGTGACAGCAATGGGCAATTTGGCACCTCCAGTTGAACTAGCCAATCCAGAGAACCAGTTTCGAATCGACTACATCTTAAATTTAGCTAATCAGATAGACTTTGATTTCCCACCGGTAAGTAAATAATTCAGACTGGCTATGGTCATGATTTTTTGCAAATTATTAGACTACCATTTACTACACTGCACTGTAGTAAATATTTACAAAAAACAGTGAGCTGCGTTTTGGGAGTTAGTACAGCAGGTGTCTTTGGTCAGTGCTATTCAAATAAAGCGTATAGCAACACGACTAGAACATTCCAGCTGATCATTTATGAACACAGAGACACTCACCTGCTTTCTTGTGCTCTACTGAAATAGTCAGCTACGGAGTTAAGATGGGCAGTGCTGGCAGCAAAGTTCGGTTATTGTTGGGAATTGCCTTGTGTAAAAGGAGTGAAGATATACACAGCAGTCCGTCGATGATTAGCTGGCATTTAGTGATATTGTATTTCTCTCTTTTGGAAGAAGAGTAGAGTTTTCTTGCTGATTCAGACATGTTCTCTGACAGCTGTGTCAGCCAGACTTTCTGCAAAGACTCCACACACTCCGTCCTTGCCCCAGCCCTCCCAGTCCTAGTTAATCATTCAAAATGCCAGCAGTCCCAGAGTAAATGCAGAAAGTATAATTATTTGGTTAATGGTATAACTTTGTGCCCACTCACTATGATTAATTTCTACTGTATCTCAAACAGGGTAATAGCAGAAGCCCATGAAAATAACAGTTTGCAAACACTGAACTCTTAAATACTGAGAAGATATATTTATTAATTACCATGAAGTACCTTATACTTGCAGTAATACAGGAGTATTTCAAAGCTTATATACTCTCTCTGTGCACTGTTCCAAAGGTCTGAGGGTAGCAATTATGATAATGTATCAAAATCAAGATCCTTTTACATCAGATTTTTGTATCCAGCAGTAATCAGTCCCAGATGCTTGAAAGGAAAGTGCAAGTGCAAATAGTAGTAAGATGTGGGATAGTTGCACCAGAGCAATGTTTTTGTAACTGATTTGTAAACATTATTGAACCAAGCTAGTCTGTGAAACCAACGACGGTTACCTTTTGCAACTGTTGCGGCTTCTGCAATTTCTCTGATTTGCTCAGCCTTTACTAAAAGAAAAAAATACACAACCAAAACCACGTACTTTGTGTACAAGGCAGAAATCATATGCTATTAGCAATTAATTGGAAATACTGGCATTGTAATCTTCACATCCAGTAATTTTCAACATTCAGCAGGCACAGACAGGTTGATGGAGAGAGGGATGTATGATTCTTCTCTAGCACATAAAATGTAATATTAGTCATTTTATCTTAAAGAATCTTAACTAAATTAGAGATGTTGAGTTTTTTGACTTGACAACTCTTTAATTTTGACGCTTGTCAGTGTTATTCATAGGAATATTTGGTCCCCTCATGGGTGATCTCTCCTGCTAGGAGGACAAAAAAATTTGTGCTTTCAAGATTGTTTTAGGAGAATATTCGAGAGAAAAGACAGTGGCTCCATACTCCACCCTGTGTGCTCTTGAACTGGCTGCATGCCCACGACTCTCCTACTGCCCATTGTTTTGTGATAGTTCAGGTTGTGATCTGTAACAATGCAGTAATAAGTTCCTGTGACCTGCCTTGTACTGAAATATTTGATTTTCCTTGTCTCTTCTATCTCAGAGGGCTTTTTTATTCTATTCAGTTGGAATGTAGTGATTTTTTTTTTTAGGTGTTTTTTTTTTCTTTCCACTGAAAGCAAAGGGTAATTATGTAGTAGTAAGTGAATAAGCCAAGTGTTTTATGTGTTTAAAAAAGTTTATTAACTTTTTTATATAAAAATGAATATTCAGTATGTATTATCTCTGGTAGGATACAAGGTAGCAAACCCTTGCTGTCTAAAGCAATAGAAATGTACTTACCAAGTCCATAAATAATTTCAAGTTCAGTGAAGAGTCTTTGTGTTGAATGACACACAACTGCAGAAATAACAGTGCTCCAATAAAACTAGTTTTTCTTCTCTGAGCAAAGGTATTGTCTTAAATTTTTAAGCCCTGAGTCTACAGAGGTTTAGGCGTGTGCATAACTTTGACTAGTGGCTAGCTTCATTGGCATGATTAACTATTTCATATGTAAATGTTTGTAGGGTTGAGGTTTTAAACTAAATATACATTAGCCACTAATTTTGAAGGAGTACTGTTGGCTTCCTCTGCCCTTGGTGATTATATAAGATTATATTAAATCAGATACATATATAATATGTATCTGATTTCTGCGTTTGTCTGAATGTAGGTTATAGTCCTTTGGTACCTGAAAAACTAAACCTGTATTTTAATTGTGTATTTCAAACCGAGTTAAGATCTAGAATGTCCCTAGATGCCAACTCTCAGTGCATAGTAATAGAAATACATGATCCCTGAGTACCTCTATAAAAATAATTTTGACTTTGTTATAGATTAATTAAAAGTACTTTGAAGAAAATAATTTTTTGTAAGTGGAAAGGATAGCCTTATGCTGGTTATGCTTTATATCTAAGGACATCTTGATTATCTACTTTTTCCTCCAGTACTCTGATGGGAGAACTGGCAGTTGAACTTTTTCCTATATAGTGTATTAATGCAGAAGAGGGGAGAGGAATTTTTAGTGATGTTAGCTGTATGTAATGCTGTCTGTTTTGAGTTGTAGAACTTGCTTTCTTTCTCTTCCATTTTCTTCGTGGGGAATCATATTTCAGCTGTTATGAAGACATACTTTCCTCAGTATAGTGTTTGATGCTGCTTTTCTCTGCCGTAGGAAGAACATGAAGGTAGGGAGAAAGAACACTCATGTACCAAGGAGATGTTCTTTGAGAGCTGTGACTACTTAGTGCCATACTCTCTTAAAATACAAGACCATTTTGCTTCCCTTTAAATGCCCATTTATCTTTTCCCAAACATTAATTTAGCAAGCTCTCCAGAAGGTGATGCACAGACATACAGAGTTTAGAACTAGGATTGTGTGATTTCTTCTCCAGCTACAGGAGGTCTTCTTTAGAACATCAGAGGCTTCATACTTCTTCTATACATGAAGGAGCAGTTTAAGTGAAGTTTAAAGTACACACCAAAATCTGTGTTTATAATTACCAGGTGGAGCTAGAATTCAAGTTTCCTAACAGCAAGGTTCAGTGTAATGTGAAATGTGGAAGAAAGTACAGGAAGAATGTAGGAGCTTCACAGTGTGATGATAGTATAGGGGTCTGTCTGTACATATCTATGATGCGAAGAACAACTTTTGTATTCTGATATTCTAATTCTTTTCTTAGTCTGTGTCCATCTGTTTGCTTTGCAGGTTTTGACTCTGAGGAAATGTGTAGAGTATATTGTATTGAACTAAAAAAAGAAAAAACAACTCAAGTTAAAAATAATGTTGGTACAGTGCAATGCAAGGTTAAACATTCCCTTTAAAACTGAAAATTTAGTAAGTTGGGAATTTATTAGTTCAGCACAATTGGTATTAAGCAATTAGATTTCTTGAATACAAATAGTAGCATATGGGCAAAGGAAAAGGGTGGTACTTACTGAAAGGAATTCTGACCACATAATCATGCTGGTGATTTAAAGTATTGCGATATTTAGTAGATCAAATCTGTAGTTGCTTTTGTAGTCCTTCCCTGTTGTTTCACCATACTGTATATATCACTGGCAAGAACCTAGAAGAGTTTCAGTCACACAGCCGATGGTCCAATTTGTGTTTGGTATATGTTCAACAGCCATTTTCTGAAACACAAATTACAAAAAGAAATCCAAAACTATGTGACTGAAGTGAATTGATAAAGGCTAGGAAAATAACCACGTTGAAAACCTGTGGAGAATGCTAATTAGTAATATTCTAGGCAAAACAACTGAGTACTAAGTTCATGTTTTTATGTGAAGTATTTTCTGCCTTAGCTCATTGTGGACTTCTGAAATAGCTGGAGGACATAATATCTCCATGGGTAATGAAGTGCTGTTCTGATTTAGTTTTGCGAAATACTTTGCTTCTTTTGGGGGTAAATTCTGTCATTATTATTATTAGGGTTGTTGCACAGCCTTTTCTTTGAGCATAGCAGAATGGAAATAACTGAAGTCTAATCAGGTCCTTGTAATCTATTGTTAATATGAATAGCGCTGATAAATACTATGTGTAATATTCTATTTGCGTATTCTTGCTAAAATGACAGGACATTAAATGACTAAGTCTTGCCAAAAAAGTCTAGCCCTGCCAGTTTGAATGAACACTGAGAATAACAGAGAGATCATGCTTTCCGTACAGAAGTACTGAAAGTAGAATTCTGTTTTTTTCTAAAACACTACAGTACCAATTTTTTTATGAAAGATTATCATTTAAGGAGGACTATCATCATTGCCTTTATTCAAGTTGGTTTTTTATCTTGTGATTAAATTGTCGCTGGCCAGCATGATGACTTTAAACAAAGGGAAAGAAAGTTGAAGTAAGAAGACCTCCAAGTTAATCAAAGTGAACTCATTTGAGACAGCTGAAGCATTTAATTTTAATAATCAAGCTGATTGTGAATGTTCGTTAGTTAAAGCCTTAGAAATGGGGTAGTAATCTGTTGATATATTAGTGCAGATCTGAAAGCATGCGTGTAATTACTGCTGCTAGGCTTGTGTTTTAAGATTATATCATGATAAATGATATCTTTTTAAAAAGAAAATTGTTAGTGATTTAGAAATTATAAAATTAACTATGCTCATCATTGAGGCTCTCTAATGAAACAAGTACAATAGTTGGTTTGCTTGAGCAGTAATTTTGAGAGCTTGCCTGAGTTTGTGCTAGAACTTTGTAGGAATAAATTTTACTCTTTAATATTCCGTGTAACCAGATTAATACATGCTTTACAGGATCAATGTGATGTGTAAGAACAAAGACCTCGCAAATCAAAATTACAACTGTTCCATCAGTTAAAATGGAAAATAAAACCAAATTATACTCGTAGTTGAGGCTTCCAAATGGCATTTCTATCACTATTGTCCTTTGATGCATTTAGCTCAACACAATTGTATATGGCATGTTTTCAGTGTCAAAAATCAACCTCGTGAGTATTTTCAATAATTCTGACTAGCTGTATATCTCTTTCAAATATATGGTGATGTTGGGTTAGCTGGGTTATAGAGGTGATATTTTTGTTCCTATTCTGCATAACAGACAGTGATTAGGATATTTTCTCCATCCTTAGCACCAACTAGAATAGTGGCCTTTTTCTCATCCCTTTCTTTTTGCTCTTGCTTTTGGAAGAGGAAAGGAAATGCTCTCGTTCCATGAACATTTCTCTTTCCATGATCAACCAATTTGAACCAAGCTGCCAAATAAAACCTGTTTATTTTGGGTCACAGTCCCTTTATAATGCTCTGGTTTTAATGAAATATTCAAAATGGCGGAACAGTATTTACAGCTGCCTATTTTTAAGTGATCTGGACTCAACTGAAGAAGTTGTCTCTTGAAAATACCATAATAGCTTCAGAAAGATGGTATTAAAAAAAGTAGTGGAATCAGAATATTAGCTATTGAAATGCAAAATAACTGGGGAATCGCTCTAGCATATGGCTGCTAGATCTAGGAAAATGCATGTTTAGAAGAAATATGATCATTTTTAAGGTGTTGCTGAAGTTGTCTGCATGTTTTTTGGTCCCAGTGTATTTTTTTACTACACTGTTCCATTGTAGTTATTTTGAATCTCCCACTGCCAGTGCTGCTGAATAGTTTTATTATGGTTTCTGAGTGGTGTCCTTGAGGCTGAGCCTTTACCACATGCTGGCTTCGTCCTCAAAGCCAGCTTAGCATCCCCTCTGCCCACAGCCATCCCTTCCCTCTCCTCCACACCATGATGGCCACCCTCACTTGCACCAAAAAAACCTCCATTGGGTCCCCAGTGTAAATCAGACCATTGAATCGATACAGGTTAAAAATAACCCTGGTAACCCTTACTCCTCTCTTCTATTTTGGGGAGGTTATTTTTAACAGGGATCAGTTTTGAGGGCCAGTTTATGACATGGCCCATAGGCAGTGTGGTACAACCGAAGTGGTACAAATTGTGTAATATGTTAATGTGCAGCAGGGTTGGGGAGAGGTAGGAGTCCTTAAAATGGTTTTTGCACCAAAATCTTCAAGAAAGTAACAACAGAATATAGTCTTAGTAAAAAAAAAGATGTGAACTGGGATCTCTCTGCTGCCAAAAGAATTCCTTAATTATGTAGGCAATGGAACAAAATTATCTGTCCCTGTAGATAATCGCCCTGATGTGTATAATGATAGATAGGTTATTATTCCTGTCTAAATACATCATGGAAGAAGAGGAGAGCTGTTCTGGTTTGACAGCATCACTGGCTTTATAATGTAATAACAAACATATTCACTCTAATGGGGAACATTTCTCATAAGGCTATCTCAGATTTCACAAATTTTGGGGTATGAAAGTAGGCAAAACATTTTCTCTGGTGGCTATACTTGTGGGAAGCTGGGAAAGGTGGGAGTCAGAGCCTTGTTTCTTGGGTGTCTGGGTAATTTTGTATGCAATTTGGGTAGCTATCACAGCAAGAAAATTTGGGGCTCTTGCTTTTTCTTGTCCAGACTGTCTTTATGATTTTGAGCAAGGCACCTCAATGTCCTGTATACTTTTTTTTTTTAAAAAATGCCCTGTATCTTGTTATCTGTAAATAGTGATAATATATGTATCTTGGAGATGCATCTTGAGGTGCAAAATTGGTAGAAAATGTGGATATGTGAAGTATTTTTAACTCAAGAATGTTAATGCTGTTAACAAAAAGGAATGGGGAATATTACAGACGTTATCAGCAGAGTGATGTGGTACTAGATCCTCCAAAATAATCTTTACTTACTCTTTTTTAGATTTCCATTATCTTATCTACACAGAGCAGCTCCTTCTAAATTGACTTCTAGATAATCCAATTGAGTTTACCTGATCAGAGTTTAACAGGACTTAAATAAAACTGGTTTTCATATCCTTTAGTAGCAGAAATAAATTCTTGAATACAGATTAATTAAAGAGTTCTTTTGAAGCTGTCTTTTAGTATAGGGGCTCTCAGGTAGGCAGCCACTTGACTTCATTTCTATTTCTTGTAATTAAAATATGTATACCTAGTAATGATCTGCAAATGAATCTCCTGAAATATCTGACTTTTGTCCATGTGGATAGATGCCTGTTATGAATGTTTTATTCTTGTGAATGAATAGCAGTATCTAACAAATTCTAACATTGCTAACCTATTTATTGGAAGGGACTTTTTAAAATTTCAGCTTCAGTCTGCATTACCCTAAGTTTTGCTTAGGCTGTGAACTAGCCCGTTGCATCATACTAAGAAATACTACGTTGATACAAAGCTTTTTTCATCAGTAATTGAAATATATTGAGTGTAAGCATAAAGTAGTATCTGACTTATTTGGTGACTAGACATTATTTTAATAAATAAAAGCAAATCCTATTACAAAACTTAGTTTTTAGGTTCCTGAGCAAATTCCTGGTGGCCATCTTTTTTGACAGCAGTTGTCATGGTAGTTGTTGCAGAAATGGCAAGTTTTCGGATGTGCAGGAATTCCCCAGTGGTCCCACAGCCACTGTAGAGGTGCTGGGAGCAGCTGCCTACGGCATGTGGTGGTGGAGAGGCTCTCGCGCGCCGGGATGTGTGTGCTGTGACGCAGGGGTGTCTGTGTCAGTTAGCAGCTGGTAGGTGAATTCAGTGCAAGCTGCTTCCAATGCCATGCATTTTATTAGTCCTGTTTCTTTTGGTCCGCCAAACAATGAAGTCTTTGGGATTTCTGTAGAGGCATGTGTAATTTATGCAAAGCTTTTTTATTTACAGAGGAGAACTTGGTTATTTTTTTAAAATAATAATAATTTCTTCAGTAAAATGTATAATTAGAAACAGTGTGTGTATATATATAGTAAATAAACTTTAATATGGAAAGTTCTTTTTTTTTTACACCTAAGTGTAAAACTATTTAAGTAAAAGAATATTTGTGATGTATATGTTTTGACTACTGAAGTTTTCCAGAAATCAAAGCACTGACTAGGAACCTGGGCTTTTTTTGAAGTGAAGAAACCATTTGTAGCATCCTGTAGAAAAATTAATTGCCGCAGTCCATTTAGTTTGCTATACCATTCAGTAATTTGACATTAGACATTAAAAATAGGTTAGTTTCGTATTAAAACCGGAAAAAAGAAAAAAATCCTTGAAAAGTACAAACACATTGCTTCCACAAAGCAGAATGCTGTGGTGACTGGAAACAATTACCTAATTCACTAGCTGCGTTAAAAAAAGCTTCTTTTTAAAAAAATGTAGTTTGATAAGCCTTCCATTTTGCATCCAGCTAGAATTACTTATTAAATAAAGTTAATATGCTGTTTTTCTTCATTTAAATGGAACCTTGGTCTCCACCTAAAACAAAGGTCATGGACAAAAAGAAAATGCAGCAAATAAGAAAGTGGTACTGCCTAGCTAGTAATGAAATAAAGAAAGTAAAAATCATTTTAAAACATACTAAGTTATAAAATGCTTTCATCCATTTAGACAATATTCATCTGTTTAGCAAAAGTAACACGCACAGACTGTATGTATCAGGAAATCAACATATTTAATGGATGCCAACTAATGAGCATGATGCTTTAAGAAATACCAATTTAAATATTACACATAGTAGGTTTGATTTTGATAATTTAAGTCAACAGTTTGTATTTTTACTTTAATATAAAATTTGGTTTATCTTGCTATCTAGTAATGAAGGTTGTGTATTTTTGTTGATTTGTCTATTTGTCCCTCTCTTCCTCAAATATAGGTTAAGCCCCCTAGTTTTCACCTTGGTTTAGAGTTTCTTTTCTTCCCGAGTTTTCATTTGTAGGAAAAAGCTTGAAAATCCATTTTTCTGAAGCAAGTAGAAAGCTATCAACTAGCAGCATGTCTGCAGGAGGAATTTCATAAATTGTTAAGCCTGTATTCAGTAAAATTACATACATATTTAGGCCAGTTTTTCAGAAGAACAGTAGTATTACAGTACTTTAAATGTAGCCTAAATATTGAGTACATATAGATTTTTAATTTTTTTAAAAAAAAGTCTCCCTTCTGACTTCTGTGAACAGAAGTGAGATGAAATGTAAGAGCTAAGCAGCTTTACTAATTATCATTGCTTTTCTATATAATGATTAATCTCTTGATTTGTTTGCTGCAGTACTTCTTGCTACACCTCATTCGATTCTTAAATGTGGCAGCATCTGCAGGAACAAATCTTGTCCTGACTTCTGGAATTCCAGATTTTATTGCCAGTAACAGCAATTTCTAACGGCAGTGAAAATGGGGATGCTATTACTTCTTATGCTTCAGTTTTTTTACATGCAATACAATACAACATATTCTGTCCATGAAATGAAAATATTTTTGGCTAGAAAATTAAAAGGAATGTGCCCTCTGAATTCTGCAGTGCTTTCATTGAGGTGTTCATGCAGTTCTGTTGAAATCCCATGAAGTATTCCCTTGAATTAGATAATCTGCAATCCAGGACTTTAGACAGTGGACATTATCTGCGCATGTTTTCTGTAGTGCAATCATTTTTATAATACAAAACCCCCGCCTTGTATTTTGCTTTATTATTAGTTTAAATAAACTTTTAGCATTAGCATTTGAGGTAAATGCTAATGCTTTATTCTGGACTTGCATTTTTATCCAGTAAATTCCCACCATACCATATTTATAGGTTCATAAGTTCACATTTAGAAATTCATTTGAAGAAACCATGACTTAATTTCTCTTGATCTTCTTCGTTTTCCTGAGAGCAGTCTTAAAAAACAAGAACAGATTAATTCAATTTATGTTGAAATAGAAGAGCTGTCAGCTGAATTAAACAGGAAATAAGCATAAATTTAATATAGAAATTCTTAAGCATTTTCTGGTTTTAGTCACAGTAAGAGGCTATCACAAAATATTGGTGTACGCATAGATGAAATAAAATTTTACCTGTGAACCTGCCTGGTATTGCAATGGCTTGAGAAGAGTTTCTGTGAGAGGCTATATGAAGACTAAGCAACATGTAAATGTGCTAATTGCCCTGTAGACATGCTTTTTGGACGTACAACAAAAAGTACCTTTGGGCATAAATATTCTGTAACATACAAAGACTTGGAAATGTGATGGTAAACATACTTCTAAAAAAATGATGAATTTTGTATTTCAATTTAATTTAGCTCATGTCAGGTGAGTAAAAGATGAACTTGGATGAGCATGGAAGTAGCTAAAAAGAAAAAGGTGAAAAATATTGTAATCTTTTTAATGTTTTGATTCTGTGGAATACTCTTTGCTTGTCTTACATGTGTCCCTCATTGCTAAATTTAAAGTTGTTTTTTGTTATTCCAGAACCGAATACAATATATTGTAGTATGGTTAAGTTGTGCAAAGTTATGTTTTTACGTGCAGCCATCTGTGACTTCCCACCAGGGAGACTTTTACGTGGTGCAGAGCAACAGGGAGTCTGCTGTCAGTTTATGAAGTTACGGAATTTAAAAAACATGTCAGGTCCCAAGTCTTGAGAGATCCACAAGCACAGGCCTTTTCCCTTGTCAAACTTGAATGGAAGTTGGCGAGAGCTGGTGTGGGAATGAAGGTGTGTGGACGAACGGGTGTTTGCTCATGTAGTTCCTGTGTGCGTGACTCCAAGTTTTGATCCTGCCACAGTCCTGTTGTGCCTGTAGCTGACTGGAACTGTTAAGGGTATTGTGTTTTCTAAGTGCAAGCATCTTTTCTATTAGAGTCCTGTTGTTCAGAGCAGCAGTGGATTGTCAGGGTTTTCAACTTGCCTTTGGAAAGTACATGACATTTCTTCAGTGTTCCAGTAAAATTTTAGGATTTCTTAAGCTCCCAGGAAACTGAGTAGTTTTTAACTTTTAAAAAAATCCCAGCAAATAAACAGAACTTTTAATTAATCTATTGTAAGTGTATGTGAGCTGGATTTCTTTGTGGACTGTATTATGAGCCTATGAATACTTTTATGAATACAGATTCTGCTTCTTCAGAAAGATTGTAAGATGATGAGTGATCTGTCCTTGGGATTTGTCTGAATATAGAATCATAGAATCGTTTAGGTTGGAATAGACCTTTAAGATCATCAAGTCCAACCATTAACCTAGTACTGCCAAGTCCACCACTAACCATGTCCCTAAGCACCACATCTACACATCTTTTAAAAACTCCACCACTTCCCTGGGCATCCTGTTCCAGTGCTTGACAGCCCTTTCAGTGAAGAAATTCTTCCTAATATCCAATCTAAACCTTCCCTGGTACAACTTGAGGCCGTTTCCTCTCGTCCTATCACTAGTTACTTGGAAGAAGAGACCAACCCCCACCTCGCTACAACTCCTTTCAGGGCGTCATAGAGAACGATAAGGTCTCCCCTCAGCCTCCTGATCTCCAGGCCAAAGAACCTCAGTTCCCTCAGCTGCTCCTCCTCATTTAAAATGAAGAGAAACTATTTTATGTTCTACCCTTTTCTGTAGGTGGAAGTTTCTAGCAAAACGAGGCTTTTTGTTTCCAACCTGAAAGGGGGCAGCGAAGTTGCAGTATGGTCCCAGGTTCAGTGCATTATTTGAAACCACATTTGTTCTTAGCACAGCATAAGGTAATAAGGTCATTTGATTTGACTGTTTGCTTTAAGTTTATTATATGTTCATTACACAAAAAGCAACTAAATGATGTAGTATGAAAGACATTTTCCAAACCCTAATTTAAAGCTCAAAGGAAATTTCTTGGAGTTTTATTAAACCAACCTTCTTAGTAGGAGGTCTACAAAAATAGCTGATGGTTGAAATGCCTCTTACTGCTCTCTACTGCCCCAAGAGCGAGCTGGAATGGTATAGAAGACTTCTTTGTGAGCCTTTTATGCTATCAGTGAGTTTGATCTGTTAATGAATTGCCATCTTTCTATGTATGAGTATACTCTGAAGAAGCAGAGGAACGTTCATTACTTTCTAAAATTGCAGAGGAATCTTGATGAAATGGGGAGTAGGGTCCACATCTGCCAACTTCCATCTTAGTGCTCTCACCAAAAGTGAGTTCTTCCTCCCTAATGAGTGTGATGTGTTTGTTGTGTGAAAGGATTGAATCTGAGCGGTGTTCTAGTATCAACAGATTAAGCTTCTGTGGCGATTAAACTTCTTGTGAAAGTAGCAATAAAAGATAAATAGTGTGATATTATGCTAGAGAGGTCTTTTAACCAAAGGCATTTTGTAGATTATGGGTATGGAATTGTGTGTTGGCACATTTCTCAAATACTGTGGTGTTTTGAAACGCTTAACAAAGGGGGAAAATGAAAGTTCAAACTTCACAGGAGTTTTTTAAATAAAATTCCCTTCCCATTGTCCATTCCTTACGGCCACATCCAGTTTAATTTGTGCTACTAGAAATGTGAAGATACCGTAAGGAGTAAATCCAAAATATTTCAGCATTATTCTTCTTTTCTAAGCACAAAAAACGATTGATAATGAGACTGAATCCTTGCTGAAAATATTTCTGACTCAGTTATGGGAAGTGCTGAGTACTCTGGCCATTCCCAAAGAGTTTTGTATTCAGCTCTGGACACATGCCAGTAACTGGAGAATATCTTCAACTATTTGTAGGTATGCGTTTTCTTTGTGATATCATCGGCATATTTTCCCTAAAATAGCAAACAATAATTAAGACTTGTTCACACCATTAGGAATGCAGATGTTTCCCTGTTCCAGTAAGTGGCTTATTAAACAGTCTGATTTGACAAATTTAACACATTCTGTGGTATCCCTGCCCAAACACAGGGAGAATGCCAATATGCCATCAATTTCCTTCCCTGAGTGGCTTTACAGTCAATAGTAATCACTTGATTTCAGATATGAGCAATGAAAACGAAATCAATTTGTCAAGTATTTACCTATCCTGGAAGGAGAAAATCAACTTCTGCAGTTTGTCTTGGAATGCAGCATGCTGCCCTGCCATCCTGTGACCTTGTCTTGTTCTAATGCGGTTCGTTAGTGGAATGCAGCAGAACTGCCTCACTGTCATGAAAGTAAAGTTCATGTGCCCCCACCTTGCAGAGTAGATTTGTAAAGGGTTGAAACCAATGGTCAATATTATTTTTAAAAGCTAAACATGTCGGGAAGCAAATGTACTCCAAGATGTAATTTTACAATTAGAAGCTGGTTTGGTTTGACCTTTAATCATTAGGTTTGTAAGTCCATGACCTATTTAAAACCTCTGTTATGAAACGTGCGACTCCATGGGACAGTGAACTTTGCCCAGGAGTTGAATCCTGGTTTTAACCACAACATTGTGTAATGGTTGTACACACCTTTTAGTAGGTAAGGTTTTTCTTCAATGGCATTGACTTCTGCTGGAATTAGTAAATAAGGTCTTCTAATGACAGATCCACCCTATATTATATTTTACAAAGAAAAGGTAATGTTGCATGTCCATGCTAACGTTCCTGTGAACATGTGTCACAGCGGCAAGAACTGTGCCAATGTTTTTTCCCTACCAACGTCCTAATGCCTATAAAACATTGCTTCATAAACTTTTTTTTTAAGTCTCTTTAGTATTTATATATAGGGGGGGAACAAACCTTGTAGACAGTATGTTCAGTTTTTCGTTTTCTGCTAATATTTTATCCTCTTAGAATGCCTCTCAAAAGCTGATCTTGGTTCCTTTATTTTTTCCCAGGCCTGGAGTTTGTCTCCTGAGGATTTTTTATTTATTTTTTTTTTTTAACAACCAAGATGCTCAACCTCCAAGTTCTTTAACACTTTCTCTGGTTTGGCTTTTAATAAAACCACTGTTTACCTGCTGCCATTTATTCAATTTGCTGAAATTTTCTAATATAAGTAGGTTTTTAATTTGCTTAGACTCTGCGTTGCCCCTTTTCTGATCCAGAATTGTGTCAGTAAGATCTTTCTGGAACAAAGTACTGTTTTCCAAGCATCCCTTTTACGTGATGATTTCCGCTGATGGGCTTTTTCTCTAAAGGTCTGCGTAGGTTCCTGTAAGTGAATACAAGTGATTTATAAATGTTGCCTATTGACTCATTGTATTGGGACATTTTCAGCAGGTGGAGAAAGTGTCATCTAATAAATAAAACAATACTGAAATAGATTTCTTTTCACATAAATATGACTGTTTAAGTATCACAGTGTTATGGTATGATGAGAGATGAGACTTCCTCCCCATCAGCGAGTCATGGTCCTTGATACTTCAGTTATCTAAGATCAGAGAAAATTTACCCAGACAGTGGATCTTCTTGGAGTTTTTTTATGGTTTCACAGAAGCGTTACCTATTAGTTAGAGATTGTGCCCGGAATTCAAACTATGCCCCTGTCCAGCCTGAACACATTCAAAGTGAAGCCCTGTTTGATTTGTAACACAAATCTGAACAGAACACGTTGGCATTGTTTTTCCCTAAGTGTTCTACACAAGGATTTCTCTCTCTTTAGGGTTATGTTGGCACTTTGAAAAGTGTAAAATCTGGTCTGGTGGTAAATAAGTGCCACAATCTTGACATAAATCTTAGGAAGATTTCACTTCTCATTTTCCTTGGTGATACCATGCTGTCATCACTTATGTTGACTTTTGTTGCTTTAAACAGCTTCAGCTATAGTTTAAACAGGATCTTGAATGTGTATTGTGTACCAGCAGAATTTTAAATGGAAAATGACATAACTTGAATATTTTTTTCAGTTTTAAGTATGCATAGGGCAAGAATGGATAATATGACCATACTTTGCAAATACTATGGATCATTTGGAACCTAACATTTAAATCCTGGTTATTGTGAAATGTCATCTCAAACCAAATTGTTATTTAGTAGTATTTGTTTACTTTAGCTGTTTTGTTAGGACTTCCGTTTTACAGTGCAAGAGAAACCTGTGTTGATGCTGCTGTAGAGTCTGTTACATTGGAATGTGCCAGCAAATGAATCAGTGTTATGGAAACAAGAACCAGACATGTAAGGACTAGTTTTCTGGCTATTTCTTTTCAGGAAATTTGCCTGCTACTTTTGGCTAATTTGTTTCCCAACTCATTATTTTCCGAGATCTCATACAAATTAGACCTATTTAACTTAAAAAAAAAAAAACAAAAAAAAAACACCACCACACACCCCAAAAAAACCCAACCCAAACAACAAATAAACCCCCAACCTGTTGCTAACTTGATTTTTCTAGTGGCCCCTGAAGCCCCTCTTTTACCTAAATACATAACAGATCTTGTGGTTTTACTTGCCTTCCCTGAGAGTAGCCCCAGGCTACATTCCATGACTCAGATGGGATGCTGAGGATTTCTTGTGTTAGTCTTTTTCTTAAATATTATTTCAGAATTGTGGTTAGTGTAGGTGTATTGAGGAGGAGGGTGAATCTGTTGTGGTTTTGTTTTTTTTTTTTCAACTAGCTACTATGTCTTAATTCCAAAATCAGTCACTAGTGTAAGTAGGCTTCTAATAAAGCAAGAGTGGAACTTTGTAAGCCTGGTTCCAACTTTTTATTGGTGAACATCTTCCTAGTTTACAATTGTGTAGGCTGGGTCAGAATTAGCCGCAAAATATGTGAAGATATATTCGATGTGGCCTAAAGACAAAAGGTTGTTTATTAATTAAAGGCCTTCATATTTGCCTATGACAAGTCACATAGTTCGGTTTTAAAAACAAAATGAAAGCAAACGAATGACAAAAAGACACAAGGAAACACAAAAACCACACTATGTCTTAGTATAATAATCTATTACTCATTACTTGTAGATCCTGATTTTGAAATGCTAATAAAAAGTTCAAAGCATATGTACTTAAATTCTTTTTCCATCCCACGTGGACAGTTAATAACTATATTGAAAAGATTGCATAAGTATTGCTGGTTATAGTTTAGGTTAGCAGGACAGACATAAAGGCAGTATTAAGTATTTTATTACTAATTTGGCCTAACAAGGCACAAACATTGGTCGTTACCACATTATTGTAATCCACATATTTTCTTAGAAGTTATGTACTGGTCTTAAAACACAGGGAGGACTCTTCTGAACAGTATGTAACTGTTCTGTTAAACTAAATCCTAGGCTTTTTATTATCATTGTGTTTATGCTAGGGCCAGGAAGTGGATTTACTTTTCATCCCATTTTAAGAGTGTGATTGCAGAAACTGCTCCAAATGTTTCTCCACAAGGTATGATGGAGTTTGTAAGTTGTTTGAAATAATTGCTTTATATTGGTTATCTACCAGAATGTCATAGTTGTAGTGAGAATGGACTTTTGTGTCTCATTTCGTGGCAGAGTTTTACTGTGCTGTGACTTTTTTCATTAAGGCACTGCCTCTTTTAACTTGTCACCAGGACATCACTTTAAATGTGCATTTGTAGGTGATGAAGAATCTTTATGTTTTATTGCATTTTCTGTAAACTTATCTTTGCCTAGTTATTTGTTTCCTTACTGTAATGCAGAATGAAGCAAGTATTTTGGGGTATATTTGGAGATAATTGGCTTGGCAGATGCTGGCCCGAGTTTGAAGTAGATGTCTGTTTTAGAACTGAATCTCTGCCAAATAGTTCAATTAACTATCTGAAGTCTGGTGTAAGTTACCTTGATTAGATGAGAAATTTAAATGCTGTGTGTCCATTTGAATCAGCTGCTGTTTCAGCAGAAAAATTTTGTACAATTGACAATACAATTTTTCAGTTCCCAGCTTTGCAGTAGTAAGTTGAGTGAGTCATAAGATGTTCTGTATTAGACTCCTGTTACTTTTAAAAGTAAATAATAGAAAGCCACCCCAAAATGTGTTTGGGACAAATACAGTGAGATTCCTGATAATTCCCCCTCTCTCCTTTACTTTCTCTCCCTACTCCTTTTTGCTTCAGAAAGATAATTTCCTCACTATGCTGTTAATACAGTTGCTGTTATACTGTAATTGACAGTCCCCCAACTGCCAAAAAATTTGAAACCTTCAAAATGAAAGCATCCAATGAACGTAATTCTAGCAGTGGGGGAAAGAAAACTGAGGACTGGAATTAAAATTTTGATTAATCTTTTACTTTCTTTAAAAGCAAATGGTTATACAATCTACAAATGCTAAAGATCAAGTAAGATCTTCTTACCTGCTTCTGAAAGACATTTAACTGGTCTTTTTGTTCTTGAACAGTTCATAAAAGCAGGAACAAACTGAAAAGATACATCTAATACTATGTATGAACTGTGTAATCTCCTTAAAAGAACTTGGAACTATCATTTGTGTGTATGTGCAGTCAGTAAATATTCAGTAGCAATAAAAGCAAGATCAAATTTACATTTGATAGGCTGTCTCCATCATTGGTGTTCACGATTGTATGATCACACAATCCCATATGCATCTTATACTGGACAAAAAGAGGATGGTTTGAATATTTGAGTCACTAAATTTACTTTTAAGATGCCATTATGCATCTTTAAGATGCCATTTAAAGCATCTGCTGTTCTGGTATAGTTCAGGTGTTAGTTAACATTCTGGTAGGAAAGTGAATTTTTTAAAAAGATATTTTCATGTGAAACCTTGAAAGTCACATTTGGATGTGACCCCTTTCTTTGTGCTACACTGATAGTAAAAGAATGTGAGAGACTGGTATCTCAAGAGAGGGAGTGATTCCAAAGCCAAGTTAGTGGAGCAACCTTGAAGCAATAAAATGGCTATTTAAAATAATATATTATTTATCTTTAAAATATTTCTACTGTAAAGAAAAGGGGTGGGGGAGAAATAGAATATATGCAACAACTATTTTAAAGGTCATGTGCTGTCCTGGGTGCAAAAAAGCTGATTTGGAATAAGTTACCTGAGCCACTTGAAATCAGGGTAAAAGTATTTTGTCCAAAACACTTTAAAAGCTCTGAGAAAGAGCCAAGAAAAGTCCGTGGTCGTTGATAAAAATAATGCCCACAGCGCTGTGTGTATTTAAGTCACTAGGCTGCTGCTGTTCTTTCTGTCTATTCAGAGTTCTTACACTGATAGCCAGAAATACAGTTGCGTATTGCACACCCTCCTGTTGGAGCCAGAGTGCATCTTTTATATACAAAATAGAACAGGCTTCTGGTTGTGTTTTATACTTGTGTTACATGTTCAACAAAACTGAAGCATTGCATTTTTGGCTGTCTGCTTTCATATCTTGGCTTATAATTTTTAAGGTTGACACTATTGAAACATGATCTAGCCTCATGTCACTGTATTTCTTCTGTAGTTCAGTATTCTTTTACACTCTAAAAGAATAAATTCTGCAAATACTTAAGTGATACAGAGTTAAGTAAGATACAGATGTCTTTATAGTCCCCGAAGATCCTCGCTTACTTGGAAAGTCAAGTAAAACCTAATGATCATTTGCTACCTTTATGTATGAATTACTGAGAAGTAGTGTTTCACTGAAGAAAAAAAAATCTTGACAGCCAAATAAATGTAACATGCAGTGGAATCATGAGTTAAAGAACAAATGTTACCAAATACTATTGATTGTTAAAAATGCCAACAGAATGGTCATTAATGAAAAGTTGACTCTTCTTTCAATATCTAGTTGGACTCAATCAAAATGATTGAGAAGCGGTTCTTTATGTGTTACAAAGAATTAAAGTCAAAATAACTAAGAAAGCCAACTGCATTTGTAGTCAAGTTCTAAAAAATGTTTAAAGTTTTTTGTTAAATATGCTACCATTTACCGTTCATTACAGTGGTAACAGTATGTTACCATTTGCTGATTCTTTTCATATATAATCCATTTTACTAATACTCATTTTACTCTTTCAGGAGTTTTATGAACATACAAAAACACTTTGGCAAGATGAAGGTGTGAAAGCCTGCTACGAGAGATCTAATGAATATCAACTGATTGATTGTGCACAGTAGTAAGTATTGCTTCTATTCTGCTGTATATTGATTGCGATATATATGTTTTTTTACTTAATGTTAATGATAGTGATTTGGATGGTCCTGATGCTTAGTTTCCCTTAACTTGAAAAAGGAGTGTATGCTGCATAGTGAATTCTTGGTAATCAGCTATTCAGAGAGGTAGGAAAAACTGGCATTCAGTTAGGGAATAATATTTATATTGAAAACCCTGCAGGTGCTTTCAAATGGTCTTAATACAGGCTGAAACCTTAATGCAGTGGACAATTGTATCATCTCAAAAGACCACATTTCCTGCTTCTTCCACTTAGACCAGTTCCTTTCCAAATGACAGCTTCAGATACTGCAGCAGGTTTTAGTAAGTTGGAAAGTATGTTGGTGCGAAACATGCCTGTGTTTGTAGCTTTTGGTTTTAGTGTAGTTAATTTATCGGGGGGTGGGGGGAAGATGGCAGCAACAATCATGGAATCATGGGCAACAGCCTGTGATCAGTCACCAAAACTTCTGTTTGTATGCCTTCATGTACATATCTGAGAATGATTCATTCTCTTCTGCTATTCGTACCACTGTGATAACTAGTATTGTCATGAGAGACTGCTGCATGTTTGCACTTACTTATCACATACAGCAATACGGTATGGTTCAGAATTTTTCTGTGGCAAGATGTTTGTGATAATTGTGACCATTCCTGGTATTTTTGTTGTGTATGCTCAAGAATTGCAGGACTTAAATTTGGAATGTTAATGGTTAAACTGTTCTTTGTTAGTTTATACTCTTTCTACTTCTTTTGGAGAAGCTGAGATAAGGTTTAATGGTCAAGGAAATGCAGGTTTCTCATTTCACATGATGGTGGACAACTGCAGTTTGTCTACTGTTGCATCTCTTAAAGAACAGTAGATGAAATAAAATTTGTAAGGTTCTTTTCTTTTGTTTGTTTAGGTAGACTTAAAGGTAAATCAACAATTAGCTCTGAAAAGAGACCAGGGAGATAGTTTTGCTATGACTCGCACAGCTCCAGGTCTTTAGGAGCCTCTTTGAAGTCTTGCCATTGTTTCTAGTGTGAATTTGTTTGATGTGTAGCAATGTCTTCTGCATTAGGTGACTAATGTTTGATCATTTGGCACGGATATTTTTGCGAGTTCAGTTTCTACAAAATAAAAAATACTACAAGATTTTCATCTTCTGTCAACTGTCCAGTAAATTTTGTCTTTCTAGTGTAAAGCTGATGGAAATGAGGAAAATAGTTTTCTTTCTGATAGTGTTTGGTTATCTGTCTGTTTCTGATTAGTGTTTGTTAATAGTCAACTTCTATAATGTGAGGAAGTAAGTATTATTAAGCACTAAGGGGATTTTGTGTTGCCGTTTTTTGGAAGAGGAACAAATTTTGTTCTGCCCTGAAAGTGCAGAAGAAAGCTAAAATTCTCTCATCATCCTTTATCGCTGGACATTGACTTTTTCATGGGTCAGCAAGGGGATGGCCTTCATGATGGTTTTACCATCCTGCTCCATCTAGTGGAACACTTAATTCTGCATCATGGCTGTGGAGCCAAAAATAAACCTTGTACATTGCTGACAAATTACAGGTTATTTTTCTAAGATACCATTGCTGTGTCCTTCTAAAAATATTTAATAATTCTAATATTTATTCAATTTGATAGTAAAGTATATGACATTATTTTCTTACAGAAGGAGCTTTCTAATTGTTAGGTTTTGTAGTTCTTGTCCTTTCTGGCATTTTTGATTGTGCAGTGCTGTTGATTTTAATAACAGAATATGCAAAGTAGGAGTTTTTTAATGGCAAAATGTTTGCTTGGAGGTTAACATCACTTTGAAATTCTGAACTTGGTTTTGTCATACTAAATTTTCAAGGGACGTGACAAAAATTACTTCCTGTAAAATCTGACATGATTGATATCTTGAAATTAACCTGTTGAGCACAGTCTAAAAAAAAAAAAGTAGCAAAGGCAAAATCTAAAATGGAACTGAGGTTTATCAGGTGAAGACTATTTTAATTTGAATGTGCAAGCTACTGTCATTAGGGCTAATAGAAGTTAAAAGAGAAAGCTGAGCAAACTGTTGGAGTTGTCAGTTCTTCAGAGGAGAGTCTTGGGTTCTAAACGCTTTCCCCTTTTGAAGTCCATGTTTAAAACAAGAAAGGCATTCTTAAAGTGGAAGGCAGAAAAATGGCTTTTCTCTTTCAAGATCAATCCAACTTCCAAAAATCCCTTCTTGCTCTTGAAAGCTGAATAAATTCTTAAATATTAATGGATTCTTTGTTTGGTGAATTACTTTAAAATTCTAAACAATGTTTCTTGTTCACAAAAATTAACTTTTTGTAGTTGTTTAAAAAAAATTGAAAATTCTACAGACTCATTTTTTTGAAGTGTGAATTGCTTAGTGTAAAGTTTGTCTTGGTACAGGCTCATTTAACATTCTACTTTTTTTTAAAAAAAGGTTTTTTCATTCTTGGAAGTGACACGGTTATATATAGGAAGCTTTGCAAGGAGATTCTGCCAAATGTTTAAAAACCAATTTTGTCTGTCTTGTAGCAGGGAACAGTGGGGAGTGTATATCTTACAGGGCTTTGTTTGATTTTCAGAAATGTTACTATAAAAATGAAATTTTTTTCTGTTTCTGCCAAACCTGCATGAAATGTGTGTAGAGCTTCTTTGGAGATCTTGGAGAATTTAGGGGCTGGTCTGTATCGCCTGTGCTCAGGGGGTGGGCGCTTTGCAGGGCTGGTGGTCTGCTTGTGTGGCAGCTTTTCCAGGCAGCCAACTGCGGCAGCACCCGGCATCCTGCCTGCTGTCTTCTGGGAACTGGCACAAGTCCTTTCCCTCCTCTTATTTCCATCTTTTGTTAATGGTGTGATGGTGGCAGTGAGGTACTGGGAAGGCCATGAGGCCTTTCTGCTCTACATTGCTGCTTTTACAATTCTGCTTTTCATAGATGAAAACTGGTGCTCCCACGTAGGCAGCTTGGCTATAGTCCAACAGAAGGTCTTCTCAGAGTTTAGGACTGTATGGCATAGCTGCAGGATGCTAGAGCATCTTGAAAAGAAAGATGTTGGGGAGATGGAGGCTTAAACCCTTGCAGAGTTTGTGCTGAGGATGGAAGGGAACTAGCTGGTGAATCAGGAGCTCTTCTAGATGAACAAAGAGTGAGGGGAAAGCCACTTTTTGCTCCTTGTCCTTTCCCAGGAAAGTGGGAACAAATAGAATTCTCAACCTAATGTGTTGTATATACCTAACTCAAACGTAAGTGTTTGGAGTCTCAAAATAGCATTTTTTACCTGCCCCTGAGCAGTAACTTTAAACAGTACAATACTTCCTGCTG
>NW_009637206.1:41000-43560 GCF_000690535.1 Cariama cristata | reverse complement strand
CTACAATTTTTCAGTGTCACCCCATAAGAAATTAACATTAATATGCACTATTATTGCTGCTTCATCAAGTTCCTAGTTGCACTGACTCAGAAAAGACTACTTTACCAAAAGTCGCAGGTACCGTCCTGGCAGTTGTGATCTTTGGAGGTGTGAAGCTGGGAGGCCTGACCAGTAACTTCATCTGCTGGAGAGCCCTTCTGGTATCCTGCCCTTTATCCGCAGGCTCACTGGCTAAATAAAAACGTCACTTCAGAAGAACCCTGTTCATTTTGAAAGAGTAGCTGCCTTTGCTCATCATGAGCTTTACTGTACTTCCTGCCTAGGCATATTTTACAGTCTTGAGAGGCGGAGAAAGGAAAGGAGGCTGTTTCCCTTTTCTTAACTGGACTTACTAAGTAATTAGTTTCAATTCTGCTTTTAGAACAACACGGTCTGTGAGATTGTCACTAGTTTCTGAGAGGAATGTATTTTAGCTTGGAGGGGGGATCATTATCTATGAGGAGACCAAATTTCATTGTTCTTGCATCTTACGGGGATGTGTACAGAAGAGAACGAATGTTTGTACTGAAGCTGCTATGTGATACCGCTCTTGGCTAATAATAAACAGAAGAACACAGAAAGGTCTAGAATAAAGAAAACCCCAAATGGTGATAAACAAATGATTTGCCATCCTTCATATTTTTTCCCTGAATGCACAGAATTGCATTTTAGTTAGAATGTATTACTTAAGAATATAGGAGCCATTTCCACTGTAAAGTGCCAAAACCTGTTTGTCAAATATATGCCTTCTGTCAAATATAAACAAACATGATCTCTTTAAAATGCTGCTTTTGCTAATACTTCTACCTGGGTTTTCATTTGAGGAACTCTTTTCTTAAAGCCTCACAAATACACATCAGAATAGTCAAAATAAGTAGGATCTCTCCCATACAAATGTGCTGTTTGTGGCATCAGGGCATGAGGGATGCCAGCACCGTCCTGTAAGGTCTGACCCAAAGTCTGTGGATGTCCTGAAGAAAACTGCTTTGATGTTGGTAGCCTTTGGGTTAACTGTGTAGCATATCAAAAGCAAAGCCTGGGTACATGAGCCTCCTGGTGCTTTTTCTAGATTTGCTAATATTAGGCTGTGCTCACAGATGCTTGAGTTTTTGCTTTAGATAACCTTGGCCACCAGTTTGATGATGTACTTCATTTTATGCTATGCTTTCTCTATGTGTGTCCTAGCTGGCACTTCCTGGTTTTGGCTGGGGTGGAAAAGGAAATAATGTGAGAGACAGTCTTTGCAACCCATTTCACACTCTCCGATGTCAGGAAGGGCTGGAAGTAGCATGAGGGAGCCCATTCTCACGCTATTTCCTGCCGCCGGCCGTGCCGGCTTTTCTCCCGCCGCCTGCCATTTCGGGGAAGGAGAGAAAGCACGGGGAGGTGGCTGGTGTAGATGCAGTCATGTTTCTTGATCTTCAGCACCAGCAGAGCCACTCCGATAGCTTGAAACTGTGCCAGGCTGCTTCAGGAGAGTTTTATGAGAAGTATTTTTTAAGGTGTTTGGTTTTTAAAATACTTATCAAAGAAGGGGGAGGACTGCAGCTATTAACCAACTGCTGTGCAGGGCTGCTAAAGGATCAGCAGATGTAGACACACCATTTTTTTAATTTCTCATTTGTTATGGGTTGTAAATTCTTTATATTTTTGTTAAGATTTATGGTGTGTTTTATTTTTGAATCTGCGGACTTATAGAGAGCAATTAAGAGCCCTGATCTGAGCACTTAATGATTTTTCTTGTATGTCAATTTCACTTCATGACAAAGTTCCCTTCATGAAACATGTAGTAAAGTGTGTTTGCTGAAAGTCTCACCTCTTAAATAGTGGCTGATTTGTCAGCGGTACTGCTGTTAGTCTAGTTTCTTACTCATATTATTTATTCCTTCCTCCCCCCCCCCCCCTTTTACTTTCTTTCCACTCAGTGTGATTTTGGCAGAGTAGTTGCTCTTGTCTTCTGCAGCTCTGCAAGCTATGTCTGCGTACTTACATTCAACAGGACAGGAATTTCCCTGGCCTATATTCCTGGCATACATGAACTTCTTACGGACATTAACAATTATATTGTTAAACATTCCTGTGAGGAAGAATAATATTAATGTCCCCTTTCACTGATCTAAAACTGATGAGCTTGCCTACTGCTGTGTGGCAAGCCAAGGAACAGACCCAGATCATCTAATCTTTAATCCTTAGTCTTGAGCATAAAACTCACCTTACTTTATTCCAGAACATTTAAAGATAACTGAATTGGGGTCTTCTCCCTACTCTTCTTCAGCCTGAGGGAATAGAGGATCATGTTTTAAACAAGGTTAAATTTCAATTTAAAAAAAAAATACAGCTGGGGTTATATTTTCTCTGCAATCCAGTGGGGTATTAGGTGCAGAAAAAGGTTGCTGTAGATGATGGAAAGCACAGTAACTCCTGTCTTTGCATGACTTTACTGGAGTCGCCACCAACAAAATGAGTCCAAATATATAAGCAGCTGAATTATACCCATCTACTCCATGTGTCTGCCCTTTCC
>NW_009637206.1:0-40969 GCF_000690535.1 Cariama cristata | reverse complement strand
CTGCTGACTGTCAATAGCTGGCAAGTGCTATGAAAACCAGATTACCTAAATTTAGCCAATAAATGGATTATGAATCCCAACACGTGTTCCCACTGTTGTCACAGCTAATCATAAATTCATCATTTCAAGCTACATTCAACCCCAGATAAACTTCTCTGTCTCCAAAATAAATTACATCCCAGTATGAAGCAAGATAAAACAAAGGGTGTCCTGGAATAGCCTGCTTGAGTCTTACGAATTATGAGCATGAAGAAGTGAAAATACTAGAGGTGGTGAGCCATAATGGCAGAAGGACCTTTACAAGTCTGAAATGTGGATAATACAAGAGCTCATACCACAGGCTTTTCAGGTCTGTGTGATGCCCCCTGCATCATTCTGAATGGAAGGATTTAACTGTTTGCTCCAGGAATCCGATTTCTGCCTCCACTTTCACTCACTCTGCCACTTGTAACCCCCCCGCACCCATTGCCTTCATTCGTTTGCCACTTTTATTTCTCTTTTGTTCCACACATCTGTTAACCTGTCAGTTCCTTTCTGACCTTTGGCTGCAGATACAACTTCCTTTCCACGTCTAGTTGTAAATATCAGGGATTTGCCTTCAGCTGGAGGCAGGGCTGACTTGATCTGAAGAGCATCAAAAAGCAGGGTTGGAACTTCTTCCCCAATTTCTTGACCCAGTCCTGCATCCAAATAGTCACACTTTGCGTTTTAGTTTAAGTGTATTGCTTGCTAATGCCTGCAAGAGTTAAGGATAAACCCTAGTGCAAGTGTGCATGGATCCCTGATTTGGTGGAAATGGATGTTCGTTTCTCAGTGTGTTACATTTGCTTTCACATGTAAATGGAGCATTTGCTCATAGAGCAGCTATTTCTTTGTTTCAGTAACAAATTCACATGCACAAAATTTGCTCGGGTTAGGTACACGCTTGCTGAAGAGTATTTTTGAAACTTTAGTATGAATGTTAACATTTTATTTCAGTAAAATTTGTCCATAAAATAGTAAATTCCCTCTGTGATCATAAGTAGACATCCAGGTGGTTTGTTCAGTAGATTGCTGTTTTCCTCTGACAGATAAGTTTCATTTTGAATGGCAAAAGCATATCAGGACAGTGTCATGAAGGCAGAACAAAATAACAAGCATATTGACATTTTAGTTAGGTGGTGAAAAATACAGCGTTGAGTCCAGTTGGTAGTTTGCTCAGGATGTCTCTCTAAGCTAATATTTTACTTTAATAGTCCGCTTTAAAGCAAAAGTTGATGTTATCAAAGAATGTGAATGTACGAGTAACTATTACTGTGTAAACCTAAGAATGATGCAGCTTCGTAAGATATTTCTGTACTAAAAGTATTTGGCCTACAGTTCAGAATTCTGCAAAGTTGCTCTGTAGCACAATTTCTTGATAGTTTGCCTATACCCATAGAGTTAATGAACACAGAGTTAAAAATAATTCACTAAAGAGAATAACAGATTCCTTGTTGCTAGTGGTAAAACGGCAAACTGTGTTGTTTGATAAAGAATATTATGCTTGCATCACTGAATGATTTAAAATATTTTAATAAATGGATAATACCAGATAAATGACAAAATGTACATAAGCCCTGAGTTTTCTGTTTCAGAAAGAGAAAGTAAAATAATCTTGAGGTTTATTTTAAAGCAAAAATCAGTTGCATATTTTTGTAATTGCTTTCAAGGCTGGTTCAGTAGTATCTGGACTTCTTAGTCAACGTATTTCTGATACCTGTCCATGTTTCTGCTTTGTTGTTTGTGGCACTGTTCTCTGCAAACACATGAATTCAAATGCAGTGAAATTTTTTGTGTGTGTGAAGGGGAAGAGTTGAAATGCAATATAACTGGAGATGGAATATAAGCCAAAACCTTCTTTTAACTAAACTTTTGCTAATTTCTCCATTTTAATGGCAACAGGTTCCCCATTCCTTCCCACTGTTTACTTTTCCTATCCTGAAAGTTTTTGTCATGGTGCTAATTAATAGGGTGAGAGAATATGCTAGAAATACATGAAGAAACATCTTTTGTCCGCTGAGGCTTTTGGAAGAGTTGCTGTGAATATCATGTTGGTCTCTTGCTCTGTTGATAGGTGTAAGTTCGTAATAGAATTAGCGAACTACACTGGCAAGGTGCTTGTTCTGCACATAACTCTGTGATTTGTGTACATGTGTACCTAAAGCTAAACTCACCTGGGGTTAGTTACGCAAAACGGTTAAAGAGTTGCCACCTTGAAAAGTAGTGTTTCCAACTTTTAATCAAGGAGATGTGTAGGGTTGATTTTTGTTCATTATTTTGGTTGATTATTTGTTAAGTTTTGAGACTTCATAGATAATTTTCCGTGTAATTAAAATGACCAGTATTTTTCATACAACTAATATATTAGTAAACAAGATTTCATGTATGCAAAGTCCTGACTCAATGTGCAATCCATTTCAAGTGATTAGTCAGTGTTATAGACTTGACACAAAATAATTTATTCAAGAAATTAGTATGTTGCCTTGTTACACAAGAGCATTAAAATGAAGCTACTAACATAGCATTACTATACAATTTTATTTTTTCTTTAAGACTGTAAAGATTAAGAAAAATTCAATAGCCTTGATTCATCCTTATAGGAACTCTCTTAGGGTAGATGGAGTTTCTCCTACTGTGAGTTAATTAATTAACAACAGGTTTAACAAATATTGCTGATTGCATAGATTCCTTAATATTCTGCTGAGCAGCCTTTCATCCCTTAAGTGATGCCACGCATTCCTGGAGTAAGGGGTTCTCACTATTGTAGTAAACACCGTATCAGGCTACTAGTGCAAAACTGGTAAACACACGATCGGTGCATTTACTGCAAGACAGGCCCAACATTTGATGAGGTTTGACACGTTCAGAAAATCAGACAATTGGTAGAGCTACGTAACTGCTGCAAGCTCAGGATTCTTTGGCTTGCCTTCATTGTATATGGATCTTACAGATGGGATTGCCCTTTTTTCTGGTGTTTTTTTTTTTTATTTTCACAAGGCACAGAATGTATTTTTTTATGGTAGGGGAAGTGCAACAAATTCACTCTAAAAGTAGCTCTTATTTGCTGCAGGTGAAATTTCTGTAATCTCAGCTCTCAAAAAAAATGTACATACTTTGAGCAAATTTGAACCGGTAAAATAGTGGATTATTGTGTACACAGCAATCCTTAAATCCTCTGGTTTTTGTGAAGATGGGTAGTGGTCAGTGTGTGCGTGTTACAATGAATTAGGATGAGAAGTTAAAGAGGAGGAATTATGTTTATGTAAACTCTGTAATGTTGTCGTGCACCTCGGGTGTACTAGACTTTTGTGTTTATTGAAGTTTTACCCATTAATTTAAAAAATTGTTCAGTTTTACTGTAAAATTCCCATAACTTTTATTTAAAAACGAAGCAAACAACATCTTGAATTGCTAGTATTGGACTTAATGGATTAGTAGTTTTCAATTACTGTAGTGATGTAAAAACCATAGTTGTCAAGTGTTGAGAATCGATTAAAGTGACTTGTATTTGCTCCTGAGAATTAAATTTCACTCACCTTTTCCTCCCATGCTTTTGCAGCCTCCCTTTGTGCAAACAGAAAAAGCTCTGAATGAGGTTTGTTTTGAGCTTTGATTCGAACAAGCAATTCAATACGATACAGAAACAAGCGGAATAAAAGACTTCCGTACAGGCTGGAGCAGCCTTCACTGGGAATCCCTCCGGCAGGAGGAAGGTCTGCAGGCACAAAATACAGGGCAAGCTATAAATAAATGCTTAAGGAAACGAGAAACAGTGCAGCATTGATTGCATCATTTTTGCATTACCTATGTAACAGCCAGAGTGGCGTTCCCTGGATTTGGTGGTAGGGGTGCTGGTACAGCTGATGCGGGGTGCGGTGCTGGGCTGGGTGCAGGGCACTTGCAAGGGGGGGACCCCTCGGGTCTGGCTGCTGCTGTAGAAGCCACAGTAAATGCTGCTCCAGCAGGAAACGGCTTGCTGAAATGGTGTGCTTCCCCAGGCACTCCAACAGCAGCAAACGTGGCAGTTGTGAACTGTATTCTTAGGATTTTGCTGTTTACTTGCCTTGGTGGGCAAGTAGCTGCTGGAACTTTTTGCCTGACCTTGGGATCCACTGTTTCTGATGTTCGCCATCAGCAAGCACAACAGCGTTTCGAGCATGGGTTGTTGGTTTCTGTATGAGAGCTCTTATTGCTCATGCTGTATTGCTGCAGAAGAGGAACATACCAAGATTAGAAGATGACAATTAGTAGAATACTCTTATCAAACTAAGACCTAAAATCATACTGTAAAACTTCATTAAAGACTCACTTTAAAAAACAATTTAAAAGCAGCAGTGTTCCAAAAGGTAGAAGGCAAGAGAAAATTTCTGGTACAAGGCTGAAATGAGGCCAGTACGTTCACTGGTGCAATGTGAAAGTGCCAGGTTCGATTCCCAGTTATTCCCTGGGCTGAAACACTGCAAATACATCACTGCCAGGCCCAGGGAGAGGGAGCACTCGATGCCGTTGACTTGCACATTCTGTCCCTCCATTCTTCTCCCTCTCTTTCTTCTGAAGCCTTTCCTTCACTGAGGTCTTAAATTTAAATTTCTTTTGTCTGGGTGCTTGCCTGCATTCACAGGTATTGCTGAACTTATTATTTTTGAGAGACCCCGGACAAAGATATCTGCAGTACATTTGGTATAAATTTACCAGCAGGCTTAGAAGTTGTATTGGGACCATGTGCTTGCATGCAGAGAAAATGGGCATAAAATCCTTACTTCAGGAGGGGCAGGCTGAAAGTTAAAAAATAGATGAAGCTCAGATTAGGTGAACAAGCTTATCAAACTGAAACTGAACTGAAATATTCTTTAAGAACTTTTTATAGTATGTGACTAGGTCCTAAATAAACTGGAAGAAATCGCTAGCTAATTTTACATTGATTAAGAATAATTTTGGAGGCAGGATGTCGTTGATAGGTCTTGTGATTTGAAATACCATTTTTGAACTGATTACTCTGGACTATATTATACATTGATTTTGTAGCTGAAACGTGTTAAAATCAACTGTTAAATATAATTGTGTTGATGGTATTTGTATTGTGGTATGCTAATTAAGTCTCTGAGAAGGATATCCACCAATAAAGCTAAATTGTAGTGTATTCATTATGCAAGTGAGAGTTTTCAGTGCCTGGATGGTAGTTTACTCTTGAAACATGTTGGCTGCCCAGTAAATTTTATGTGAAGGCTGTGAAGTGCCTTGGGTACTCTGCAAGGTTCCCCTTCCCCCAAAGGGCTTATGCAAACTCAAGCCAGAGTAAAAGCAAGCAGAGGGGTATTTTTAGCAAGGCTGCTGCAGCTGGGGGAGGAAAAGAGCCTTGGGTCCTGGAGGAGGCTCTGCCAGAGGAGCGTGGTGCTGGTGGGAGCTGCATCCAACCTGGTTCAGGTAGCCAGGTAGTGCTGTATGTTCTTTGCCGAAAGATTTGTGGTTTTACAATTAAGAAAAAAAAAAAAAAAGGGAAAAAAAAAAGCCTTCTGAAGCCCAAGTAATTTTTATAAATAAATTGAAATATACACACAAAAACCCTGCAAATTGTGTTAATTTGCCATTTTTGTTCATATATTGCCAATGTTGGTAATAGTTGCAAAGTTGCTAAAGACCATGTCTGGAGCACACTGTCCACCACTTTTGCTATTAAGGCATCTCGGATGGATTTTATGATGTTAGAAACTCAGGGACAATGTGGAAAAGTTAGGCATCATGAAGCTTCGTATCTGGCAAGGCAAACTTCTTATATAGCTTCATAAAGAGTGTGGCTGTTCTCTGGATATTCTTTCATCAAATTGAGTCTCAAGAGTGAACCAATCTTGCTTGGGTCCACTGATTGTTATTTTGTTTTGGTCTTTTCATTAGCTCTGCCTGTCAGTATGTGTGCCATGAACAGACTTTGGAGTTAAGGTGTACAGTCTCAGTTCTTTTCTTGGTTCAGCCAGAATGGCTTCTCTTCACCATTTCTGCTGAAGGACTCGTGGTTCACCTCTGTTCCATGGGGCTGAACTGCTTCAGGACCCACACATTTTGTTATCAAAGGCCAGACTTGGGTGAGACTTAGTTTGCCCATTTGTAAATTGGTGTTGTGATACATCTTTTCTTCAAGAATATAAAAGCTCACATCTGCAAAAACCCTTGGATGATTTTGGATAGTGTGAGGTTTTAAATGAAATCAGATGAGTGAAGGATGTTATTGTTCAGTATTTCATGGTAATAATGTCAAGAAGTACTGCAAAGTCATCAAGACCCTTGACATGATTAAGTGATTTTGTAGAAGGGATGAGAAGATGGATTTAGAGATCTCCTGTCTTACCAGCATAGATTATATCTTCCCCAAATGGGCATTCCAGACGCCAGGATACTGCTATGTCACCTTAAATGTAGATACTAGTATGTTATCTGTGTATTTTCAATGCTGACTCTAACTCTCTACCCCTGTTGTTAAAAGTTTGTTTCAAAAATAAGGCGTATAGTATGTATGAAATGTGGAATAGTCTTAGTGAGGTTACAACATACTCATTATTGTCACAGTATGTTATCAGGGCAACCAGTAATTAAAATGTCTAGTTTTAAAGAGGTATTTTGAGAAGAATGTCTCAGATTATAACTCACTTTATTGTGATCTCTGTGGCTTGTTCAGTAAATTTGCAAATATCTATATGCTCCACGATGTGAATTCCTCTGTGCTCTTTCAGAGCTCTTTGCTAGGTGAGATCCTTGACCCTTCACCATTGCCTCTGGAGTACTTCAGTGTCCACCTCTCCTCCATGGAGCTGAACTACTCGAAAATCAAAGCAATTTGTTATCATTTGTTGTTTTCACCAGCTCTCTTTAGACATTATGAGCTCCCTGTTTTCCTCTCTACCTTCTCACATGGGCGGGTTGCAGATTGTGCAGCTGCGCGGAGGCATTCCCTGCTTATAATGAGGGTGATTGGGGAACAGGCAGGGAAAAACGGGGCAAGGCAGGACTGCACACGTCAAAGCAGAACTGCTTTCATTAAACTAAAAAAAAACAAAAACAACCCACCCGACCAAACCCCGAGCCTGGCCCTCAACCAATATTTAGAATCAGAAAGGTGTTGAGCCATTTCCCAGTTTCAGTCTGATTGGAGCCAAGCCTTAGCAGATGCTTGGGAAGCTGTAGCTCCACTGCTGCTTAATTGCTTCTTGTTTTGAAAGATAATTAAGAACTTTATTTAAAAATAGTAACTTTAGTGTTCAGTCCATTAAATATGTCACCAAGATAATTTCATTAGACTCCCAGCTGTTTTCTTACTGGAATTATGAACTAAAAATAGGTGGGATTTCTGCTGTTCCGTGCAGAGGCTAGTACCTCCATTTCAGCTCTGACTTTCCCTAATGATGTGAAATGTGTTTGTTTCCTTCAGAGCTTTCTTCTGGGCTATATTTAAGAAGGTCCTGCTAATTTTGCTGAAATTGTGAGCTGTGGTTTTCTGATAAAGTCATGTGGCTGTAAAGAATATGAAACTAATTTCCCCCAAGACAAGTCTTACAAATGAAAGATTAATGCCGCACCCAGTACATTTTTCTTTTTTCACCAGTCTGTAAGAGATGTTTGTAATAGTTCAACAAATACCTTTTAAAAAGAAATACACACACACTAATGAACACAGGTTTGTTACTTTTATTGAGGGGTGCGATTTACCCTCTCGGTTCAGTTCTCATGAGCAGTCCCTTTGTTGTGCGTAATTGAAATCACAGTGTAGATTGTGAGATAAAGTGACAATTACAATGTTTATATTGTATGAAACATGGCGGGTTTTTGGAACAAAACTCCGTAATTACCAGAATTTGTACAAGCATATTCTGCTTTTATACGTATATGGATTACAGGGCAAATCAAGTTGTAATATTCACATATAAATAGTGTATCTTTTAAATTCTGAACTGTTTCACATTTATTCCTAACATCCATACCACAAAGCATCGTAATGGATTAACGCTGGACATGCAGAAAACTGAAACCCATTTTTACTCTACAGAGTTAGACACGTATATGTCTATGTAAATGTATGGCAGTTTTCTTCCATACTTACTTAGAAATCAGTAATACATTAGAAAAGTTGGAAAAGTTGCATTTTTCAGTTATGATGTTAGTTGAAGATTTTTTTATTTTTTTTTTCTTCCTTGGGATACCTTTTGACTGTAACTCCGCTAAATATCTGCAGCTCACAGTGATAAAAATAAATGTAGGTTACAGGAGGAAGTTCTGCTGCAGGTTGGGGCTTGGATGGCTATGGTTTTTTTCCTTTTTAAAGGCTTGGTGTTTGGAGCCACAATCAAGAAAGTCAGTGACCCGAATGCAAATTATTATCGACCTTTTTTTTTTTTTTTTTTTTTTTTTCCCTTCCCCATTCTATTGTCTTTAAGCAAAGAAACAGAAAATCATAAGGTGTGTTCCATTCAAAGGAGGGAATTTTTTAATTAAAATTAAGGATATGCTTATCTACAGAACTACTCCAATGATGTTCCCTAAAATCCTGTGTTTAGATGCAGTGTATAATTCTGGCATGGTTTATTAGCGTTTCAAATATTTTTTCATTTTCTCATCTGCTTGTTGGCAGTATGTTCCTTGGACTTCCTGTGCATGTGCATTTATACAAAGCAGATAACTGTAGTTTTACAAGCTGAAGCTGTATGATCTAAACGTGGGTGGGATGGGGTGAGGGAAAAGTGCCATATTGAGAGCTCTGCACCTGTCACTAGTTTTGAGCATCACAATCAATACAGGGCAGCTAGTGTGTTCAAGATGCTGCAAAAATGTCTTAGGCTGGAAAATGTAGAAGAAAACAGAGAATGGCTATATTTAGTAGCCACATATTATTAACTTCTGTGTAATATATCTGTTGCTGCGCTTAGGCACCCTTTTTTGTGGTGAATCTGGTAATTTGCTGCTGAGTAGAGGAAGTGGAGTTAAAATACTGTAGTGTGATAAAAGCTGTGTTTCACATATGGTTATAATGTTTATAGACTGTGTATGTATAAGCACCTGATATGGTGTAAGTAATGTAAGAACACACCTCCTTTTCACCAGAACCACTGAGCTTTCTCTCCAGACTTTCTCTGGCCTGTCTGATTTGAGTCTCTTCCACCTTGCAGTCTCTGCTGCTGTTCTTAGTTTAAACCATGATCCGGAAGATCTAATTACAGTAATGCAGAACAAATGGAAATCCTGGAATTGTCTTCAGCACTCTTAAACCACATAGTTTCTAGTTACAGGTATCAGAGCAATGGATGAGCCAGTCCAGGCTACAGCTGGGTCACGATCGTTCCACTAGAGCTGCTGCATGCCTCTGCTTCCTAGCACAGCTTTGATTGCATGTTTGTTACCAGATCTGTGGAATGTGAATGTCAGATGCTCATTAAGTTTTAGGCACATATTTGAACCAAGAGTGCAACACTGAAGGATGCTGTACATCTTTTAGTGCTTCTTTGCAGTAAGACATTATAAGATGGTTGCTGGGTTTATGTCTTTGTGCAAAATAATAGACTTGGATATCGAGCACAGCTTTGTAAGGGCGGCCAAAGCTCCAGCTGGGTTCATAGCCGCTTAACATATGTTGATGTGGGAATATACACTACCTTTGGGGAAGAGAAATACTTTCTTTGACCCCTTCTCATCTTTCCCACTGCAGCAATTCTACCCAGGATTTTTAGTGTCTCTTTTAGTTGAGTTCTTCTCTTGAGACTGGTTAAATGTTCCTTTCATGTAGAGGAGGAAATTTTTAATCTGTTAATAAATAATGTAAGTTTAGGGTTTCAGCCATTTAAAATGCAACCGTGAGACACTGCCTTCTGCAGATAAAGAGATGGTGAAGATGTGTGTCCTCTCTGCTGGAATCTTATGGCTTTTAGTCATCCAGTGGAATCTGGAAATTTTCTGGAACGTGAATGCACACCTTGGGCTCTTCAGTTTGGCTTTTCTTTCCCTCAGATTCCCTGCTGCCTGGTTGTTATTAAGTCGGAGGCGGGGCGGGGGGAGGTCGGAGGGTCCACCCACTTGTGGTGCAAAAATGAGTTGCTGTTAATAGCTTTGTGATACTTTCTTTTCAGTGTAATAAAATAAAAATGCATAAACTAGCATCACTGGAGTTTCAGAACTCATGCCTGCTGAGATGAAATTCTTTTCCACCTCTCAGTGAATTTGTTTCACACTACCTGCATAGGTAGAACTCCCCCCACCATTTTGTACTTGCTTCACAACCATAATGGCTAGAATCTTTCCCCTTTCTCCTTTCCCCCCATCCCCTGAGGAAAGGAGGGCTAAAGTTAAGGTTTCCAGAGAATATGGCAGTAGTTTAAATTTACCAGAGTTTTGTACAGTATATCTCAATGCAGAGGTTCCGTTCAACCTCGGTAGAAGGTTGGTTTGTGGTCGAGGCTCTGGCACTGCCTGGGAGCGCAGAGACCCATGATGGATGGGCAGAGAAGGATGGGGCTGTGGGAGAAGACTCCCTGCCCAGGCTTTCTCAGTCCTTGGCCTCTGTGTAAAGGAGGCCAGTGAGGATGCTGAGACTGGAAGGGCAGTGCGTACGTGTCACCTTTAGAACCTCGTGAATCTTAATAGACCATAAGGTTCTATTTCAAGATAGAGCTATCTGTTCTGCTATTGAGGATTTGTTAAGTTATAATGCTGAAATAATTATGTTCTATGAATAATATATTGAGTAATTGTTTATGTAATTACAACACTTTTATATAACTGTAGTAAATAGAGTCAGTAAAGTTAGTTTAAAAGAACTAATTCCACCTGAGGCAGCTGCTTTATCACTTCCTCATTGTAACATTGTCTTAAGCTAGGTAGGGAATAAGGGATTTTAAAAGGCCTTCCAAAATTTCCCATCGCCTCCTTTTTCCTGTGCAGTCACCGAACAACTCTTTCTCACACGTGCACGTACATCACCCACACGCATCTCTGCACACTTACTCCAGTCCTGTCTCAATTCCGTGTTTTGCAGCATCTGACTGCTCGTATGCGAGTCGGGGAACTGGGATGGAAAACCTCTCTGTGCTGAAACCAGCAGACGTGACTCTTGGCTGAGAGAGGAAACAGGCCAAGGTTGTGCCTTGTCAGGGATTTTACTTTTCCTGTGCACACTTCATTCAAAATTCTGTTACTTTAATCTTAAAAGCCTGCACCTTAGTAAAGTCCACGTTAAAAAATACATTTTGCAAACCTTAAAATGGTTTGCAAATATAAAGTATATCCTACTGTCTGTTTTACAGACATTTGAATGATTAGAGCTTTTAATACTTTTTTCAAGGTCTTTATAGCCAGTCTTCTCTTCTGAGAGATGAGATTTAAAGGAGTTCATATTTTTATAATGATTAAAGTTCTGCTTGGGGATAAGTTGAGTGAATTTGGTAGGTCAGTGAGGAAGAGAGGGGGGAAGGGCCAAAATATTTTATTTAAAAGATTCTAAAATGGCATATCATGTCCCTTGCTGAATTAGTGCTGTGTCTGAGCTTTTGTTAAAGCCACAGTATTCTGTGATGTGTCCATTTTAATTATAAGCTTAAGTGCACTAAATATTCAAATGCAGTTTGGGGAAATATTCCATAGTCAATGACTATGTATTGATGTTATCACAAAAAACGTGAGTAAGCGAAGGTGGAGGGTCTATGTTAGATTTTCCTTTTAGGAGTAGCGAAAATCTGGGCAAAGAGCAAAATCATGAAACTGGATGACTGACAGTTCTTTTTGTTTGATGTGTTAAATTTCTATGACAATACAAGAGGGCTACACTTTTTCAGAAACATGGTCACTCTCTGTGAATGGCTTTCCCACAAACACCTTTATTGTTAGCCTTTGAATTTGGCTTCAAGCTTAATTTCTTGCTCCTTTTATCTGCCTGAATGTAATGTGTACCGGGGAGAGACAAGCACTTAAATTTGACTTCTTCATTTTATTGCATGGCAGAAGAACACAGAAACAGATGATTTGCAAGTGATGGTTTTTGCAGTAGCGAGAAATTAGTGTCACTGTACTGCTCCAAATTAAGAGTATAAAATTGCTGTTGTGGCTCCGTATCATTTGCTTGTTTTAAAATGAATTTTTTTAAGTATGTCTAGTACTAAATTTCATGACCAAGTGAATGTTTGGTCATTTTTGCAGATAGCTTTGTTTCTTCAAATTATGGAAACTAGTATGAAGTATTAGTTTATTAATTCTTTTATCGACTGAAAGGCATGGTGCAAATACCAATAAATAATACTTACAAAGCATTTTGTGGCTCTCATGTAGTATAGTTTTATTCCTACTTCAGGTCTAGCTCTTTGGGTGTCTCTTTTTTTTTATTACTATTTTTTTTAAACTTTCTGGCTGTGTTTTTTGGTCCCAGTCATTGAAGGAATACGCTTTTATTAACGTTTTAAATTATTAACATAATTTTTATTTTATTTATTAGTGACATTGCTAATTTTCTCAGAATAATGTCATTTTAAAGTTAAATGTTCGTGATGGTCTTTATCAACTGAAATCAATTCTAATAATTTGATGGCACTGGAGGGAGCTAAAGACCATGAGGACAAGGCTTGTATAAATACTTTGTTGAAACGCAATGAAAGGACATCCCGTTAGGTTCACCTGTTTTAGTTGCTCAGAGCAACTTATGGTAGGGGACATAGACTTATAAAATGCATAGGTTGTTGCCATATTAAACATGACATCTGAAATTGAAGCCAGCATTCATTTGCTGATTTGAATTCAAAGATGTTGGAGGGTTTTCAAACAAATTTATATTTTGTAGAGGCACTCTTTAATTCCATTAAAAATTATTCATATTGCTTTTTGCCTAAATGACCTTGCTTGAACAGTCTCCTTAGTCTGAGTTAGCAGCAAGTATTCTTAAACTTGTCTAAGAAGATCCCTGTTGCACCTGATTGATTTAAAGAGATTTCTGAAAATTATTAAATTTAAAGTTTCCCTCTAAGTTCAGCCCCCACAGAGCACAGGAGGGATCCAGTTATGTTGGTTTCTTCTGCTGTATATAAGGTCTGTGACTTTAGCTTACAGTTAAAAGCAACTTACAACAGAAAAATCCCTGACCTTGTTCGTAGATACAGACCTTTTTCTACCCTCCAGAAAACAGACATGGCAAAAAATATGTTAAGAATATGGATATTTAAGGGGGGACAGGGTGGGAGAGAAGTTCACAATCAGCTATACTTGATTCTCACTAATCCAGCGTGACGGTGTTATAGATAGTAAAGACCATGGAAACAATTTTTTATTTTCTTACAATTAAGTACTAGTCTTTAGCTTTTCATTCCTTGTGTAAAATTAAAAATTGTAGTCTTTAGTGTGCAGAGTTCTTGCTGAAATAACTGAAAACTAGGTACCCCATTAAGTTTGGTATATAGGTTTGATTCTTCAAGATGACAGTCTTTGAGAATCACAGGAGGTTAAAACCATTTCAAACATCAGGAAAGACAGGAATTGCAGCAGGTAAGTCACATAAGCAGCCCGGGAGTGCAGGCTGACACATCAGCTCTCCTGTTCATCATGCCTGATTCCCATCCTCATGTCTGGAGTCTGATTTCCCTGAGAACTCCCCAGTCCCAACGCACCACTTGCCTTTCATTCTGCTTCCAGTAATGCATGAATTGTTTAGAGATGACCGGTATCTTGATTTCTGATGAATTCACTTCTTGTTTTATTTTAAATAGTGAATCATTAGTAGGGATAAGTAAAAATGAAGGCAGGCAGGCAAGCAAAATTGTTTTAAAAGAAGAGATAACATCCCATATCTAAAGCAATAGTTTTGATGGTGTTTTGCAATAGACAGGATCATTAGTCAGATCCGAGTCTGTGGTGTGTTTGACCCACCAAAATTCAGGAAGAAAAGTTGCGGAAGAGGAGGCAGAAAGCAAAGTGAAGTGAGAAATTTTGTTACGTGAGCGTTTAATTGCTTCACCTTTTCCCATGTTTTTTGTCGTCTTTTTTGCAGCCTACTTAAAAAGTTAATAGAGATTGCGCCATGTTCCTTTCCACTCACTTACACCACGTTCCTGCCCTGGGCGTGCCCTGGAATCAGATCACGACATAGTGATCTCATCCATACCGTTACCTTTCATTTCTGTACCCAATCTTGGCCTTGGATCAGCTTATGTTTCTTCCTGGCATGGCGAAGTAATTTTCTGGGGCGGGGAGAGGGGCTGTTCTGAAGTTACTTGACATATACAGGCTTGTATTGTGGAGTGAGCCTTGGAGGCACGCAGTAGTGAGTTGTTTTTAATCGACCTGTTTTGGTAGTTGTGAGAGTGTGAAAATACCTTTGTACAAGTTCACAAAGTAGGAGTAAAGGCAGCTGGAGCAGCCTCAAGTGTTTGGGGTTTATGTCGGTTATCGATGGGGGAAAACTGTGCCGGACGGGTTTCATTTGAAAACTGGTAATCAAGTATGGTCGCAGGCAGATGCCTGTAACGTTCGGGATAAAATGTGCCCCTCGTCAGTGGGAAGCATAAAGGAGCACAAATGATCTACTTGGGGGAGGCATCCCTCCAAAGCCAGCACTGGAGGAGGAGGGATCTGTAAGCAGCATCAAGTCAAGGTGAAGAGTTAATGGCAGAGGGGAACTGGCAGGCGTCCTGGGGATGCTGTGGAGGCCCTTCCAGTGAAGGACTGGAGTATTGGCCAGGTTTGGGTTACCTTGTAGTGTTTTCTGCTCTGCAGCCCTCTCCCTCTCATCTTTCTCCCAGACAAAACTGGAAAGTTTGTTCATTATATGAGCCAGAAAAGACGCTCTCATAATAATTTATGAATTGCTTTCTTAACAAAGAAAAAAAAATCTATATAGTTCTTTTTTATATAATTTAAATCAAAACTTGCAGTTGATTATAGGCTCTTAAAGTAACTTGGAGTATCTTTATAAAAACCAAAAAATCCTGAATTGCGCTGCATTGCATCTTATAAAGTACGTTTTCCAAAATACTTACGTGAAAACTGCTGTTTTCTGAAACATACATTGTTCAGATAGCAAATGAGCAAACTGGATGTGGTAAAAGGAAAGGGATAAGGGGAGGAAAGTTTACATACAGCTTTAAGCCTGGATGGAAGTTACTCTACAATTTTTAGAAATGAAAATATCCATGTAGGGACCTAAAGGAATCCTGTGGGCTGATGGTGCAGTTTGTGTGGAGTGCATGCACGGTGCCTTTATGGCATACAGAAGATATTTTACTGTGGCGTAATGCTTATTCTAGTTGCAGGGTTTTTTTATTACCATCTGTAGTCTCTATTGGTTTTTGATAGAGCAATTAAGATCTTATATTTTGGGAGTGGTGTTCACTGCGCTGTATCAGGCTGCCTGCTATTTCCAGTGTCTGTGAAATAGCAAAGTCTTACAACTTCAGTCTCATTCCTGAACTGTTGCTTTCATATGCCGTAGAAAATATTGAATCTCCTGATTATACAAATGTCTTCTGTTGGGTAATATTGACAAATATACTGAATAACATTTTTGACATAACATTCTGTTCCCACACAGATAATTTGAATGTAATTGAATGGGTTGATCAAGAGCCTGTGCTAAAAATACATTTTCTCACCCACTAAGTGAAAGAAAATGCTTGCTCAAAAGGCAGTTTTCTCAAGCAGAGCCGTTGGAAAGTGGGCTGGGTTATGCTGCAACTACTGATTCTGCCTTCCACCTCTGAAGGCACGGCTCAGGTCTGGCCTGAGTTGCAGACACAGCCGGTTTGTAACCTCAGCGTAGTCCACGGCTGCAGTTCTGTCCCTCCTGAGGGTCCGAAGCGATGATGCTGAGGGTGAGGAGGAGAGCAGCCGTCGCTACCGCCTGGCAGAGGGGTTTGGGGAACCGCATCTCGTAGCAGGCTCATGGAGGCACTGAGCAGCCTGTGAATGATTTTAACCAGAGCAAAGCGGTCCAGCCTGTGCAGGATCCCATCCAGGATGCCTCTCCGGCTCACAGGAGTGCGTAAATATGCATGAGCCAAAAACATACAGAAATAGTTAGAGGGGGAAGTTTTGAAGACCTCTCTTCTTGTCTTCTGTTTTTCCTTATTTTAATGGTCTCCTGGGCAAAAGACTGCATTGTTACAGTTTCAAAAGCGGTATGGTTTTGCTGCAGACGAGGGGAAAAGAAAGAAAATTAGACCTTCCAGAAAGACTGACTATTTAGTATGCAATAAAGTAACTTTTATACTTCTCCCAATCTCGTATCAAATAAATCTCGTTCTAACAAGCAATCAAAACCATTTCTCTGCTTGCCACTCCACACAAGCTGAGCCGCATTGTACCTTTCCAGCCTTTGAAACTGCCTGTGCCTATTTTTATTTGTCAGGCCGGGGCTGGGCTGGCCCCATTCCAGATGTGTCTCACAAGATTTGGTGCTGATGAGCTATTTATAGCACTGTGGTTCCATTGTCATGGCAACCGTGCTAGAGGCCAAGGCGGCTGGGAGCTATTTCTGGACTTGTGCTGTAATGTAAAACTGATTGGGAAAGTTAGTGCATCCTCTAAGCCAGACTAACTTTAGACAGGCAGAGGGAAAAAAAAAAAAAAGAGACAACTACAACCTCTTTAAATAGATTTTTCTTTTTCTCCTACCTTTTCCCTATTTTTCGTTTCGATCGCTAGTGGGTTTTGATGGGATGGTTTGCCTTCTGCTGGATTTGTCTAAAATTCATTCATGCCTCCCGGCGGATTACGCTTTTTTAATTATGCAGTTTAGGAAGCCGGGTGCGTCGCCAGCCTTGTTTTTAGGGCAAGGTTTGTATTTCATGGGGGCTTTGTAAGTAAAGGGGCTTTGCTGGCTGGTCGGTGGGGTATGTTTAGGGGTTTTTGCAATAGTTGGAGTTCCTTATAGCCCGTAGTTTTAATATTCTATTTTTTGTGTGTGCTTCATGTTCTCCACACCATATAAGGAACTGTAACCTTGATTACCACAAGATGATTCCAAATATATGGAGTCATACTTTTCAGCTTTCTCATTATTTGCTTCAAAATTAGACCCATGGTGCCCCTCCGCCTCCAAGTGGCTGGAATGCTGCAAGGTTCTTCTGTAATTACAGCTGGGGCCACTCTCAAAATCACTTTTCTGGGATATGTATGCATTAATAGTATCTATAATTAAATTCTGAGCTTTAGGCTGTTTTTAAATCTTTGTGTGACTTGCTACTTCGATAAGGAAATCATAATAACCCTTGGACTTGAAATTGGAAATAAAAAAAATATTTGGAGCTTCTTGGGAAAGTTTTGTAGAGTTGTCTCTTGGTTTACTTCTGTTCAAGTCTTACACTACATTTTGAAGTTAATTTCCAATATAAATCTGGTTTTGAATAGGGTCCTTATGTCTGAGAACTGACATGCAGTGTTTCATTGCAGGAACATTGTATATGAGATGTTTTTACATGCAATACAGTGCTCTCATAATTACACCAATAATATTTGTTTCAGTACTGTCCCTATGTGCCTGTATCTAAAGCGTTGGTTTTTTTTTTTAATTAATTTTCTTCGTGAAGTAGTTAAAGTAATTGCAAAGATTTTGGTGGCAATTTTTTTTGGTGGCATTTTTTTTTCTGTCTCCTTACTTAGTTTTGTTTAGGGGGAAAAAAGAGCTGTGCATTTCTGAGTATTTTTAATCGTCCAGTAACGTGTTTGTGGCATGTCTCCTGTGACCACCTTAACAGTAAAAACTCCACCTTTGCAAATCATAGAAAATATCACTATATCTTTAAAAACAAAGAAAAAGTCTACTAATGTCCCAATTCCAATTTTTAACTTAATTTTGAGGAAAAGCCTGACAAGTTTGATTTCATATGCTGTCCATGTTTGCAGGATACCATAAATACTAGCAAATGGAATGTTTGCTTATTTTATTGGAATCATTCTGGTAACTTTGCCTGCTTTTCTGCTTCTCTTGCAAAATAAACTAGCTGAAATGTAAAAGAAGTCTTTAGGAATAGGATTTCCGCCCTCCTTCCCCCTGCCAAAATCCTGCTTGTTCCCCAGAACAGCAGGAGCGGACGGACTTGAGGGACAGTCGATGTGTACATGCACGCTTGCAACGGAAAATAATCCTCGTGGCCTGGAGTTACTGTCAGTGTAGGGCCTGCATGGGAAGCCATGGTTTTGACCCCGTAACAGACCTGGCTTTTCAGGGCTTGGAAAACTCTTCTGTATTAGCGTGTTTTTTAAACTGTGCTAAAGTTACAGTACATACATCGTATATTTCTGAGCTCAAATACTATTTTAAAGAGAGTATTATATGTTTGTACTAAACCCATGACTCTAACTTCATCATAGACAACATAGCTAAAGAAAGAATTTATCAAATAGTTAACTGTTTAGCTTTTAGAAAGCGTTTGCTGAATAATATAAAGGATTACGGCAAGGACTAAAAAGGGAGTAAAGTAGAAGTAAAGCATGATCTATTCTGGGAAATAAAAAAAATACACTCTTGTTTATGAACGCTATTAATGTTGAGTTAAATTTCAGCTTGAAACTACTTTAGGGAGCTTTGAGTTAGTTTTGTAGTCCTGATAGGTTATAGATAAATAAATAAAAATCTGCTGGGCATTTGCACAGTTTGGTCTTTAGGAAGATCAGCAAACAAATATTAATTTCTTTTCAGACATAGAAACCTGAATTGTAAAGACTCTTTTAAAGGTGATTGGGGTAAATACAACTTTAATTCTTAGTAAAATCTTGATAATTCTTAGTAATGTTCTGGTTAATTTTTAGTAATATCTTGATGCAAACACATGACTCAGAGGAAATGAAAATTCCATTTCCACTGACTCAAGGGACTCTGTGCAGTTAACTTACTGCCTGTGTGCCTACCTTTAAAACAGGGTTAATGTAAGGTGTGCATTTCTGGATGCGATGGTAGAGGCAGGAAATGCAACATGAATGAAGGCAGGCAGGAGTTGTGAGTATGATTTACTGTCTGTAAAATACCTTGAGGCTTTCAGAGGCAAGAAACTTAACAAATACGGAGTTCCAGTACTACTGTTGAGGGTTATAAGTTGTAAACAAATGTTGTACTTAGTTGGGATTGAAAATTTGAGTTCTTTATTTGCAGTGTCTTACTGACACTAAAGATGAGATCTTGATATGTCTTTTAAGAGACACATTTTGTATATAAATTCAGGTTATGACTTGACAAAAAAAAAAAACTGTGATGGAAATAAAGCTCTTCAAATACAGGTGTGTTGTCAGTTTGAAGAGACCTTTTCAGTGTTATTCTAGACTGAAAACAAAAGCTTTTCTTCACAAAGCAAAGAAAATTCAAAAAATTCTTGTCTGCCAACCATTTCGTAAAATCACAGAGAGTAAAGTTTCGAGTTACTGTGTCTTGAAAAGATTGTCAGGAAATGCTCAAGGAAAGGCAGTCTGATTGCCCCCTCCCCATTCTTCCCAAAACAGTGAAGTTGCGGTGTTTCTTGAGGTGAAAGATTTAATGTGTTACATACCTTTTCAGTGGGGAAAAATGAGTGCCGGCTGCAGTTCTTAATCTGGCAGCAGCATTGTTCATTAAGGAAACTCCCCCCACATAGGGATAAAACAACTCTCTCTGTAGGAAAGAACTCCAGAGTAGATCAGTAACTGGGATATATCTGATCTGAAAATTGGGAAATGGCTTTGACATAATAGGCTTATTAAAAATTTGGAAAGAATTGCGGATATGTGTATGACAATTACTTTGAACTGCAAGAGCTATGGAAAGCTTCTGTGTACCTCTCTGTATGAAGTCTGCCTCCTAAGTGCACCCCTTAAAATCAAAGACACTTGATTCTTCACAAAGATCTGTTTAAAACATTTCACGTGTTTTTCCTTCCCCAAGCTGAAGAAAGAAACCCAAAAATAAAGCACATTTTTTATTTCAGATTGTTTTAAATTTTTATTAATACCTTTCATTTTAATATCTGTGGAACACATCTGCTGCTCTCCTAGAGATGCTGCTTCTCAAGTGTTGCTGACTACAAATGACCTGAAGTCTTTTTTTTTTTTTTTAACGTGTCAAAGCAGTATCAATGTTTTATAACACAGGCAAAAGTGCCTTATACTAAGCGACAGTATTTTGCAGAGCAATAACTGATCCTGTTACTTAGTCATGTCCAGAATCTGGCCCTAAGCGAGAATTGGCCGCGATGCTGAATGAATTATTTGCTTTCTGGAAAATAGTTTTCCCATATAATCTCTGGGAAAATTTTACAGAAGAAAAAAACTTTGTAACTTGGTGCAAGACTTGCTCACAGTATAAAATTTGGTTTCATGGTTTGACAGTTTTATTTGAATTATTGCACCAAAGTCACTTTTCTTTCTCCCTGTGAAATTAATTGCTGACATAGTAGATGGGCATATCTCCGGTAGGCTTAGAACAATCTATAACAGCAGTGAATGCAGCACACAAAGTAGTACTGAAGTGGCCTCACTTGTGTTTTGGGTAGAGCATACCAAGAATTAAAAATAGAAATTTGTGATGGTGAATTCGTTTGTATTTTGAATTAGGCTTTGTTCTCATCTGACTTGACTATTAGTTTAATTTACTGGATAAATTCTTGGCCCTGACTAACGTTGACTTAGAGGTCTCTGAACGTAGTGTATTGATCTTTTCTGAACTCTCATGCTCCCACCGTTGCTCCTTATTTCAGATGTATCAGACTAGATCAACTTTCTGCTACTCTTTTCTCGTTACAGACACATTTATTTTTCAGTTGACCAACTGAAAGAATAATGTCCGTCCTTCACGTTTGAGCAAAAAATAAAACTGTCTTTTAATGTCTTTAGCCCTTTGTAAAGTTTCTAGAGCAGACTTTTATGAAAAGGCATGTGCACAGGAGGAAATCTTCATTTACTGTATTGCTTTGCTCTGTTTTCCCTAAAATGCTACTGGAAGCAGGGTAGGTTTTCTGGTAACTATCACACAGTGAAAGACTTGCTTCTTGAATGAGTATTGTTACGAGTATCAGATGTTACTGAATGTTGGAACTTGTTTTGGGGGGGAAGAAGAAATGTTTATTCCATTCGTACTTGTTTTACCTGGCATGAACATTGCTATTGGAATTCATCTTAAGTACAGTACGGCTGCTCCTATGTGGCTGATGTTTTTCAAGGAAATCATAGGCCTAAAAATAGTCTGCATAAACAACAGTAAGAGGTTTGTACTTTCAGTTCCAGGTTTTAGCAATATCTTGTTGTTATTTTCTAATTGTCAGTTTCCAAAATCCATTAAGCTGATTAGCAGAGTGTTTAAAAACAGAAGAAAAAAAAGAAAACCAAAAATCCATTTCTTGTGGAACATGGCATCAAATGTTACGTTTAGATAAATTCAGTACAGAAAGCGTGGGCCATCATAGTAATCCCCATTATATCTTTATGAACATGTTATGTTCTGAGCATTTTTCAGGCATCCTCCAACTTGTGAAATTGCCACATGATTCTGAAACTGCGGTCTTAGGGGAGAATATAATGCGCAGACACTCGTTCTAGTTGGAATTCATGATTGTTGTACATATTTAACAGCCTTTGTGTACTGAACAAAGAGCTTTACTACTTTTCCTTTGGATTAAAAAAAAAAATAAAATTACTTTAACAGCCTGGAAGAGATGAGGAAAAAAAATCCAGCTTGCAAATTACAGAAAACAATTTATCATCAGTTTTATCCTTCTATATCTGTCTCCACTTTTCATGATGGAAATTTCTTTCTACTTTGTCTCATGTTTTTAGTAGCATGTTTACTAAGACACATTTTGATGTGTTTAAAATTCTGTAATTCAGGCTAAACAAAAATTACTTTTCATTTGTCTCTGAAACAAGATGGTCATCTAGTTCCTGGTAAAAGGGCATTACACTGAAGCCGCTGTTAAAACATACAGTTATTTTTCCTCCTTCCCCTGCTCTTCAGTAGGTGTTTTAGAAAGTCAGTTGGGAAGCAGGCGCTGAAACTGGGGACTCAGGAGCCTTGCTGATCTTAGTGGGGGTTTGGTTTCTGATTTGTGAATCTGGGACGTGGCTACCTGGAACTTGCAATGAAATTGGTTTAGGGATTTCATTTATTAAAAGAATTACAGTGACGATAAATTTAAAAAAAGAATTCATCTTACTTTCAGGAAAATTATGTGTAGGCAATTTATTTCAGTCATTGCTTTACTGTTAGCAGTAGCAGATTATATTGTACAATTTATATGAATAAGTTACCTAAATTAGACTAATCGTGTGTGTGTGTTAGCAGAGGGAGCGGAGCAGGAGAAGGTTGGAATGAGATTACCAGACCCAATTAATAAAATTGTGGATTTGGCCCTCTGCTGGGTGGTGCTAGGAAATGCATGTTTTAAATACTAGCGCACGTATGTTGAGCAATTTAAGTGTATTCAGCATTTTGTGAATCTGAGTGCATTAAAATATAACAAATCTTATCTGGGGACCTGTCAGTTACTAAAGCATTAGATAGTTCGTCTAATTTGAGAATAAAAAGTTCCTCTTTTTCTTTCCTCTCCCCAGTTTTCTAGACAAGATTGACATAGTCAAACAAAATGAGTATACACCATCTGACCAGGTAAGGAAAGTTTCATTAAGAAATTACACAATTTGTCTGCCTGCTCTGTCTTTGAGGATAACAGTCCCATTAATTTTCTAGTTGCCATTTCTGGTACTAATACAGGTATCACAAAGTACTGTACATACTTAGTATTCCAGTAAAAATCACTTTGTCATTAGGATTGAGATTATGTTTATACATGTAAATGTACTGTGAAATTAAAATCTGCCTAGATTCAAGACTTGCATCATACTTCTGTGACACTAAAACTCAAATATCCATTTAAATGAGTAATTTAAATGTTTTGCTCTCCTTGTTGAATAACCGTCGTGCACTTTCTTTGATGCAGAATTGGTTGGTATCTTCTCAGCCCCACTGGCTCCCACTGTAAACCAGATTTTTGTAAAAATAACCTTGTTGGAAGATTATATTTTTATCAGCATAGGAATTGTAATTTTCATTTTGTTACAGATAATCTGAGGATCTTTTTAGGACCAAATCCCTAATCCAAAATCACATGTACATTCCTAACTTTCTGCCTATAAATAATGCAATTAGGCATCTAGTGTACTTTTATAAGATCAATAACCAAAAAGCATATTAACATCCCAAAACTTTTGCAGATAGTATTGATGAGGAGAAAGCAGTTTGTATCCTTTAAAGTTGTTCAAGAATAAATTAATCATTCATCTTTTTAAAAATCTGAGTTTTTTTGTAAATGAGCCTTTCTTATCACTGAAATCTATTTTCAAGAAACAAAATACTAAAAATATATGTTATTCTATTTGAAATTTGCAGCAACTAATCTTCAGACACAAAGCTTTAAAACAAGTATCAGTTTTATATATGGAGACTAGCTATGAGCCTACTGCAAATGTTACAATTTATCTGCTATTTAGACCCATTGTGAAGAACACCAAAACTTTAAGTCCTAAATTGTAAGACCTTTAGTTGAAAGCAAAGTGCTATTTTGTAGTTATTTTGTAGTATTATTTGGACTGTGTACTCAGTCTGCAGACTATGCAAATTAGCTCCTTTTAGATCAGCTACAGGCTAGGTACTGTATATGGCTGTCACTGCTTTGCAATACACAATAAATAAAAGCCAATACAGTTTGGTTTTAATAGGATTTTGTAGCGCTCACAACAATTACAATTGTTTGTAGCTCACAACTTCTGATTATAATCTTGATCTCTATGGGAAATTTCAAATTTTATCTTTGAAAAGCCCAATTCTTACAAGATTTAAGTGGTTGAGCTTCTGGTTCTTTGAAGGAAAAAAAAAGTAAAATTCTGACACCTAGATACTTCTTTTAATACCCAAGCACTGAACAGCAAGGGGAGGGATCTTTCTTCTGAGGTTAAGAATTATTTGCTGGTAGTTTAAAGATCCTGTTGCGTGCCACTGAAATCTGTGAATGCATCATCTAATCTCTAGGGATGGGTCTGTGCTGTTCTGAACACTTGCATTTGCTTTAAGTGGCCTGTAAATGTTTCCTATTCCAAGCTTGGCACTTACAACCTGCTTGTGAAAATGTATGTACTTTAACAGTTGAGCACACCCATATGTGTGCACACATGTTCAAGACCAAAACCTTAAATGCAGCTTCATAATGCTCTGTTCCCTGTTTTTGCAGTCCAGCATACGCGGTCAGCACTGGGTAAAGGGGTTTTATTTCTGTTGCTGGATATATGAAGAATTATGAAGTATCTGTGTTGAATCAGTGACTTTTCCTTTATGCTCTAGGATCTGCTCAGATGCAGAGTTTTGACATCAGGAATTTTTGAAACCAAGTTTCAGGTGGATAAAGTAAATTTTCTGAGGATATCCTTATTTTTTTTGTTTTTTTTTTTTTTTTTGTTTTGTTTTTTTAATACGATGCAGACAAATACCAGGGTATGCTGGAGGACAGTCTACCATCTAGTGATTGAGACTACTGTATTTCTCAAGTTGATGTTTAATAGAGAGCGAGTATTTTATGATTTTTTTAATTGAGTAGTCTGGCTTTAAAAAGAAATGCAAATTGATGTGCAATTTCCTGCTTTTATTTTAAATCACAAAGAACAAAATGTTTTAAATCTTTTTTTACTAAGGCGTTTTCTGCATATTTGATTCATTGCTAGTTTATGTAGTGACATATTTAACTAAAAACTTTGTACATATCTAAGTAACAGAAAATGCATGTTCTCCTTACTGTCCCAGGTTAGAAAGATTGCTTGACCCGAACAAAAACTGCTGAGGTTTAACCTGGTCTTGTTCACTTTAGATCTGTGATACTTGTTTCAGCAAATGACTTGTTGTAGGACCTTTTTAATGTCTTAGCTTGTAAGGGTGAAAATGAATCTGCAATGTACGTACGCCAGAATTACTTACCTTCGAGTGTAGGTGTAGTGAAAGTAAACATAATTAATATTTTGTGATGAAAGCTCTGCGTGCATATGTTGGTGGATTGTTACCTATTCAGGTTCTCTTAATCCTCAATTCATGTTAGCTTCTATGTCACAGAAGTCCTAGAATGTCTTGCATTTTCTGTTTGCATTGGGGAAAAAAAAGACCCAAACACAAAATGTATTCTGACTCTGTGTTTTTTTCTTAGTATGTTTGATGTTGGAGGGCAACGAGATGAACGCCGAAAATGGATCCAGTGTTTTAATGGTACGATTAGAATTTATGTTTGTTTTATAAAATAGTTCTCTGCAAAATTTTAATGCTCAATCTTAATTTTCTCACTGTGTGAAAGCCATCTTCTGTTCCATGTAGCTTACCATAACAGTCATACGGGATGGAATTTTTCTTAACATGTAAACTTTTATAACTGCATAGAATATCTTTAGGGAGAATGTAGGTGGAAAAGAATTCAAGTTTGATAACTTAACATAGCTTGTCCATTTTCTTCGACTTCCCTCTCTTTGTTTATTTAGGTTTTTTGGTGGTGGGTTTGTGCATTATTTGCCAGCTATGCGAGTGTTAAATTCCAAGCTATATTCTGTCTTCCAATTGGTGGTTTATATGTGTTTGTGCCTATACAAAATATACAATTGCAAGATAATTAATATATGTGTAAAATCAGAATATCGTATTTTTGCACATAATTGCAGCCACATTGCTATGTCATGGGTGCTTCTTTCCAAATTGGCGCTGACCCATTAACACAGTACAAGATTGTAGGGGACATCTGTCTTGTTAGACATAGTGTCGCTTACAAAATGTAATATACTGTAGCATCGTATAGTGTAGCCCCAAAATGCCCTTATCAAAGAACTTTATGATGGAGTTTATAAATCTGCACTTTTCTAGGGAGCCAGGCATATTAATATAATGTCTTGAAGAACAGCCCTAAGGGAAAGGCCCCTAATGGAAACAAATAAACACATACCCTCATTTAAGTAACCTGCATATAAGCTAGATTCCTTAGAATGCGAACATAACACCAGCCTAGATACGGGTAGGACCTGAAATGTCTGCAGGCATTTTGTAAGATCTGGAGTCTTAAGACTGATGTTGCCATCAGTTTAGTTCAGGTGATTATATTCTTAACTCCTACACAATTTAAATTAGGTAGTTTTGTGTGTATCCTGAAGTGTTACATGTACCTTCACTACAGCTGTTTATTTTACTCTTTATCTCTGTTTAGATGTGAAACCTTTCTCCATATAAGTTTTCTTTAAAGCTAGAGTTGGTGAAAACATTTTTGTCTCTTTCTTTGTTGTATGGACAAAATATTTATGAAGCTATGCAAAAGTCTATCTTTTTGTAGAAAAGTTATAATGGGATCCTACAGAACAGATAAAGTAGAATGCAACTTTATCGTATTTTGCTGCGGTTACTGTCATTCATGTATGTGTGGAACTACTGTGCAATATTTTCTTCTGTGCTATTAATAACTGATTTGTCTGGGATTTACCTCTGCTCTTTCCTCTTCCTGTTACCTCATGGTCTGACTCATCTCTTCTGCTGTTGACGTCTGAGGTAGATGAGCCTGGAAGTCAGTGTAAGGGGTCTGGAGCTGCACAGCCACACAGAAACACAGAGATGTGGATTCTGAGGTCCTGGGAGTATCTCCTAGGAAGGAGACAGGGGGCTCTAAGCAGCATAGTATGCTATAGAAGGACTAGAGCAATGAACCACGAATTCAGAGCAATCTACTATTTTTATTATTACTACTCAGATCAAGTGTGCCATTTGTCCTGAGGTCTTCCCCCAAGGGCCTTCCTGCCTTATTTTGATAGCTCAGGGTTGCTTTCTAAATTTCTGTACACTTTTCTTCACTTGCTCTCTCTTGCCTCTGTTCCTTTCTTTTCTACATTTTCTGTCATTCTGTCAGCTTCTGTTCTGTGGCCTGCCCTTTCTATCTTCAATGGTTTCTTCACTTTCTTTTTTCATTTCTGGTACTTAGAAAGCTGTCAGCCATAGCATTCCAGCGTGTACTTTTCATGAGGCTGAAAGTCTGGCAGCTTTTTATTGAACTTCGGGGTTGCTGGATATTTCTCCTGAAGTTTGGTATTAACTAACGGGTATTTCTTGATTTAGATGTGACTGCTATCATATTTGTGGTGGCGAGCAGTAGCTACAACATGGTTATACGAGAGGACAATCAGACCAATCGGCTTCAAGAAGCACTAAACCTCTTCAAGAGTATCTGGAACAACAGGTCTGTGAATTGAAGTTTCATTGTTCGTGTCACATAAATTAGTAATCCTATCTTACACTGTAGTCAAGACTTGTGTACTGGGCCTGGCTAGGACATAGTTAATTTTCTTCATAGCAGCTCATATGGTGCCATGTTTTAGATTTTGACTGAGACAGTACTGATAACACACTAATGTTGTAGCTGTTGCTGAACAGTGTTTGCAGAGCATCAAGGCCGCCTCTGTTTCTCATGCTGCCCTCCCAGTGAATAGATTGGGGATGCACAGTGGGTTGGGAGGGGACGCAAGCAGGCAGTGACCCAAACTAACCGAAGAGGTATTCTGTACCGTTATAATGTCAGGCTCAGGAATAACAGGGAAAAGAGGAGGGGTTTAGGAAGGTTAGCCATCTTGCTGGGTATTGGTCTACCCACGGGAGGTAGTGAGTGATTGCCTTTGCATCCCTTGTTTTGTTTTGTTCTCTTCTGTCTTCCACTTATCCTTCACTTATTAAACAATTATTATTTATATTTTCTTATCTCGACCCCCAAATTTTCTTGCTTTTATTCTTCCTTTCCTCTTTCTCTGACCCACTGAGGGGGAAAGTGAGTGAGCAGCTGTGTGATGCGTTGCTGCCCACCAGGGTTAACCCACAACGGCAGTGTAGCCTGTGTTACTTGCTTCTCACAGCACAGTCCAAGCTAGTCTTTGATCACAACTGCCTACTTGTTACAGTAATGTCTAATACAGTCATCTAATTGAAGAAAACTCTGGAGAGTTACAAATTGGTAGTTGCCATATTGAGGCTGAAGTAATTAAAGCGGTGACAGAGTAACACACTGAAAAGTGGATATGCTCACCTATTTGATGTATTTGGATTAGCAAGAGAAAGTGGGCAACTTTCATTGCCCATGTTAGAAGCAGACGAACCGAGCTGAGGGTGTGCACACCCAGAATTACATCATTGGATTCCAGTATAAAATGAACCTTTCAAAATTATTATAGTGTGTCATGACTGTTGTCTCCCGAACTTTTTGCTGTATGATCCTAGCTGTGCCTTCTCAGAGTGTTTGATTTCAATTTTGTACAGGTGGCTACGGACCATTTCAGTAATTCTTTTCCTGAATAAACAAGATTTGCTAGCAGAGAAAGTTTTGGCAGGGAAATCTAAAATTGAAGACTACTTTCCAGAATTTGCTCGCTACACTACACCAGATGATGGTAAGATTTTTAAGTTTTATTAGCAGTTCATCATTTCCTTGTTAATCCCGTTTGTAATGTTTTTGGTAATTTCAGGTAAGACTTGAAAACTCTTAAGTAGATGTAACATTCATTGTCTTTCAGCCAAATTGTAATGTTAAATTATATTTATAATTTCATCATGCCAAAATCATGTTACTTTGCTGGTATAGACCACAGTTCAGCTTGTCACTAATATGTCCTCTGGACTCCACCTTGTCATATCTGTGGTCATTTCTCTGGCCTGCCAAATGCCTGGTACTATGGACCCTGTAATATTCCTTTGTTCTCCTGAAATCTTGCTGGTTTAAGTAATATGGTTTGTCTTATCTGTCTTATAGTCAGTTTTGCAAAGTATGTTTCTATCATATGTGAGCAGAAAACAGAGCAAGTTATGATTTTAGTCACTATCATGAAAAAGCATCTGTTTTAATGAGATACTTACTTTATTATTAATCAGCAACACCAGAGCCTGGTGAGGATCCCAGAGTTACAAGGGCCAAGTATTTTATTAGAGACGAGTTTCTTGTAAGTATGTCCTTTCTTTCAGTATTTCTTAAGTGATTCTTCTCAAATATAAACTCTTATGCACCTTCTACTATTACAGAATGCTGTCACTTTTTGTGTTGTTTATATTTAACATCTGCACTGCATTCAAACACTGTTACGTTTAAGAGCTTTACTGCTGTGTGTTAGCTGCTCTTTGGATATTTGTATGTTGACACAGTACGTAATTAAATAGCAAAAAAATTGGTGACAATTAAGAAGCCTCAAATAGAATGCATCGTCTGTAAAATATTAATGTTCTTCTCATATTATCTTTCCCATTACTGTTCAGCTGAAGCTATAATAGACATAGATTTTAAAAAAATATTAGTACAATTATTTGTAATGGTGAGCATAGCAATCCAATTGTCAACTCAATTTAAAATGGAGCAAAACAAAATTTTGAGGGCGGCTTTCTGTAAGTGTAAAGCAAGGATAACAGCCTTGTACAAGGAGGCAAAACCTCACTTTCCTCATGGACAAATTGACTAGGAGTTGTGTGGCTAAATTCACCAAAGCTGCATATAAATAATAGTACTTCCTTGAGTTCTCATTCAACTCTGAAATTCAGTATGCAGTGTCCTTTTCACCGTTTGATTCTGATCATTTTAAATCTCATGTTTTAGGTGAGAGAGTGAAAAATTGTGGGCATTTTGCCACTGAGGTTACACCCTTTGAAAACACAACTCACGCATACTGATCTTAACCTTCATTCATCTGAGTTTTGAAAACATGGGGGTTTTTCCCTAGTCAGTTTTATTTTAACCCGATATCTCTCTCTTACTTTTAACAGAGAATCAGCACAGCAAGTGGAGATGGAAGGCACTATTGCTATCCCCACTTCACATGTGCAGTGGATACAGAGAACATCCGGAGGGTTTTCAATGACTGTCGGGACATTATTCAGCGCATGCACCTTCGCCAATACGAGTTGTTGTGATGGAGAGCACTTTTTTTTCTGTGTTTTGGACTCCTTATTCCTTATTAAAAAAAAAGAAAAAAAAACACCCTTGCCCACATAGGGTGGAAGAGAACTGTTTGAATCTCCCATTGATTTGCACCCCTCAACTTTTTCTCCTTGCTGGACAATAGCAGCACTTCTAAGCTTGCTTCTGTACCCCTCGGACAGTTTGAGATGGCCCCTAACACTTAAAAGGCCATTTCCATGAGGATTCCCTAACACTGTTATTAACAAAAAAGAAAAAAAAAAAAAAGAAATAAAAACTAATTAATTAAAAGCCCTGATGTGGAGCATCTGAAAGAATTTGGGATAAAAAAATTAAAACAAAAATTGGGGAGAGAAAACTTTAGGTAATTTAGCACTGTTGTGGGCGTAATCATATAACCCGTGATCTCCACTTTGTATCATTCACTGCATCAGACTAAAGAAGGTGCCAAGTCACAGACCGAGTTTGAAGACAGACACTTGAGTTTGGTTCTCTGACTGTAATGTGGCTTTGAACGGAAATACTGACAATTCTACAACAGACCTAGACAGTGCAAAAACCAACCGCTACCTTTCAGAAGGGTATTTTTAAAACCAGTCTTGGTGGTCTAAAGACAACCATGGACCTTTATGAATTGAACTGCGTATGGCCTGTGATTGCAGAAAGAGTTAACCACACACTGTTTTCAGTTTGTCCACTGATGATCCCGTCTGCTATAAAAATCATTATCTGGACTGTAGTCCTCACAGTCTTTCCCTTCTTTTTCTTCTTCCCTCCCCTCATTTTTTATTTTACTGCTGGATTATTATTCTTGTACAGACTGTAAAATGTATTATTTTGTACAACTTTATTGAAAAAAAATAACTTGTAGAAGATCTTTGTGCCTTGATTATGGCTGTACCTGTACAATGAGCTAAGATGTAAGTATGTTTGATTGCGCTGTACAGCTTTGTCAACCCTATCTGCAGCATTAGCTCAAGGTAGGGAAAATTTATCTGTAGTTTAGTTTTTCTGGTTTATAAAAGAAGGAAAAATACTGTTTAGTAAAAAAAGAAAAAAAAGAAAAAAAAAGAAAAAAAATGAAAAAAGTACAAATTGTGCAAACTTAACCACTTTAAAAGTGAGGTCTTCAACAAGTGACCAGATGTTGCAGCATCATGCTTTTTAATTTTTAGCTTTAATTCATTTAAATCTCTATCCAAATGCAAAACATGGCTTGTTTCTACATAAACCAAATTTTGCTACAAATTATAAATGTTAGTCTTTGGTCATTCATAGTCCTTTTTGCTAAAGACAAAACCAGAACAATAACAGACACATAGGGCATCATGCAGGTCTGGTGACCATCTCTAGACTGGGCCAAATACCCCGCCAACCTCCACTTTTGCTGTGTGGGCATACTACTACCAGAATGACAAGGTGTGCACTGCCCTTGGATTTGGCCACTGAATTCCGGTTTCAAATGACATTTTTATTTCTCTTTTAATAAAGAGATACTTTAGAACCTTTTTGTTTTATATTAACTATATAAGTAGCTTAAAGTGAAGATGTGTGGATTTTTTCTTAAACTTGAATAATTTATGCAAATTATATGCTTAGAACAACATGTGGTACAGTAAAAAGAAAAAGAGCAAAAATCACTGTAGCAATAAGAGAGCATGTAATTTTAGTAACTACTACACTGCTTTATATTTTATACCTAGGTGTTTTATGTCTCTGTGAGTGTGTTACTTTTTCATGTGTCTAAACCTACGTGTACAATTTGTACAGAGTCAGAAATTACAGCTGTAATAACACATCTAGAACAGTGTTAGCCTATATTACTCAAACACCCCTGTTCCCCCTTCATTTACCACCCCTAAACTGATCTGGATCTTACTGCAGTGACTTTAAAAGGAAAACGAAAGAAAACAAAAAACGAACACCAAAATACTTGCCTCTCTGCCTTTCACACTAGCTTCCCTCCACCCAAGAGACTGTGTTAACTTTTTATTTTTCTTTTTTGGAAAAGGTTGAGTTTAAATTAAAATTAGGGTGTGGTCAGTGATGTCTGTGCAGCTAGATTTGCTTCAGGTATCAGATGCCTTTTTAATATCAAGAATTGCAGCTGTTCAGAATGGTGAATTTTCATTGCTTTTGTGGCTAAACTTTTAAATGAAAATCAATCACCTAGTCCATTTTCATGTAAAGAGCAGGGACACGATGGAGTTGCTGCCCCACCTCTCATAATTCAAAATTACTAGTGATCTTCCAGAAGACACTAAATTGTCTAAAAGTTTTAGCTGCAGTTGCTACTGATATTTTAAAAATTATCTTTCCCCTTCACAGGTGTAGAAGGTTGCCGCCTGAACTTTGTAGAACTGTATGAGAACATGACCGAAAATAGTCCCCTGCAACTTCAGAATGTATCCAGTGCCTGTAGGTCAAGGGCTGGTATTTCCACTAAATAAAAATGGGACACACATAGTGGAAAGGAATTCATTGTGAGCCTTAATTTTAGTTACGGGAGCCAAAATCTTTAATTTAGTGCCAACCCTTATCTTTTTAAGCCTAGGAAGAGTTGGTGTAAACACCAAATTTATAAATGGGGAAAACCTGTAGTGGTGCAAGGAATGTAATCTCTCATCTGAGAGAAACAAAGCACCTCCATTTAAAAAAAAAAAAAAAAAAAAAAAGCTTCTTCCTCTGATAATGAGAAGGATACATGATAACAATGAGGTATGTAAGACAGCAACAGTTTAAGAAACCTAAAGCTTTATATGAACAGAAATGTTTAGGGGATGCTTTATTTTTTCTTAAGTGAGGAGAAAGGCAATTGTTTTGAATATGGTTGAGTTGCACAAGTATGGAGTGTGTGTGTGTCTTAATGTCTCAGTATTGCCTTTGTTAGTCTCTTTATTAGTCCATGCAGTTTGGTGGCCTGGTAAATGCAAGTCTTATTTTTAACAGCTTTTTTTTTTTTAAAATACAAAACCATAAAGCTTTAATGCTTGCTATTTAATAAGTAACTGTGTTTTCTTCTGTCTCTAATTTAGTGGCCATAATTTGCAGTTAATTGAACCATTCCAACCTAATGCTTACCCATATTTCCTAGTTTTGTTTTATTTATTTATTTGAACTTCTTGTTTTCATGATTGAGGACTTTTACTTCTGTCTCATTCATTTGTTTGGAACCTTCTGACCTGACAGCCAAAATTTAACTCATTCTACTCAGTATTCATCGTGATGCTGAAGTGTAAGATACCTGCAAATGTAAACACTACCACTTTTACTAATAAAAGCAAATACAGTGTTTTAGGGCACATTTGCATCGCTGTAGTTGAGGTTGTGTCAGTATTTCCATTGTAAACCCATAGAGGGTCTATATCTTGGCACTAAATTGCCCTAAGCTAAATTTTTGCCATACAAGGCTTCTGCTCAAGCATCATTTGGTGGGTTGGTTTTTAAACAGTTTCCAACACAAACTCTTGTTTCTCTTTTAAGTTACACAACTGTTTTGTTGGATGGGGGTTGGTTTAAAAAGAAAACAACAAAAACAGACCTGGTTCAAGATGGTTTTTGGCACTTCTGTAACTCAGAAATTGTTTTGATTTTAAAACATAACCTTTGACAAGCCAGTAACTTACAATATGGTCTGATCACTTTGGGTATTTTGTAAAAATAATAATAAATTGTAGAGATGTTGTGGTTTCAAAATCAGCTACTGTGCATTTGCAGTAACTTCTTTCAACCCAAGACCTGTTAGTAATTTGTACATCAGTACACATATTCAGCAGCCAGTGTGATGCAGCAGAATAGTGATAACTCCTGAAGGGTTATTTTTTTTTTTAATAATGTGGAGAGGTAAATCCACTACAGACTGAAAAAAAGATTCAGCTGCTTCTGAAAGCATCAAAACCTGCTCTCTCAGAGGCTGAAACTGGAGCTCTGTAAGTTGTTAGGAGCAGACTTTGATGCAAAAGCATATGAAGGCAGGCTGGATCAGTTGTCATAGATGGAAGGCCTGAGGGCTTACCTTCATCTATCTAAAAACTGTTTTGAATCATGGCATCAAGGACAGGATTTAATTTACAGGATGTCTTTAACTCCAGAGGAACTGAAGCTAATTCTGTTCAGTGTGTTGCACATAATTGATTCCTGCAGGATAATTTTCTTTTGCCGGAAAATCTATGCACATAAATACTAAATGTTCATCATTTTAGAATCTGAGCACCTTGTAATTAGGTGTGGCACAATATTCCTGTAAATTATGTAGGAAGTTTTGTATTATGTCCTGTTTTCCAATGTCGAAAATTATGTACTGGGAAAAACAAAAGATGTAAACATGATTACACAGGAAGCTGACCACAGATACAGAGATAGACCCCATGACAGCTGAGTACCAGTCCAGTGCCTTAGTGATAATACCGTTGGTGATTGGTGCTATACAAATGTTTTAAGATTGATAAAGTAGTTATAAGTTATAAAATTATGTAACTTATTCTGGAAGAGAATTAAGTTCTCTTCTTTCTCCACCTGTATCTAATATGCTGTGTATATTTCTAACAATGCTGGCACTCGTAAGACCTCTTCAATGGAAGCAGATGATAAAATTCCTACTAACTGTAAGGAGCAGGCTCAGGGCCTTAGATTATGATCACTGGAAATCACACACAGGATCAGGTTCTCATCCCTAAAATACATGTTGAGTTTGTGTAACAGTAAAAATATTTGCAAGCGAACATCTGTTTGCAGTCCAAAACCAAAACTGTACCCTTCTTCCTCAGCTTGATATTTCTGAAAATTCATCCATTGGGAAAAAGTCTTTCTGTTCTGTGACAAACTTTGAAGTGTCTTTGTAAATAAAATAAGCTATAAGGGGGATTTCTGGAACTGCTGATGAAAGCCGTTACACTGAAAAATCTAGTGACTGACAAGACAGAAATTTCAAGAGTGAACCTATTTTAATCCTGGCAGATAGCTTAAATACTGTGAGTGGATGTGTTTCAGTTGCTAGGTAGGTAAACTGCTTTAGAGTATTTTATTGTATTGCAGGGATAGTTAAAATTTCAGCCATGAGTACTGGCTTCATAATTAATTGTTTTCAATCCTGATTCTCATCTTATTAAAAGTTAAAACTGCTTTTTACCCTGTCTACTTTTAATGTGCTGAGCAAAATGGGTGCAGTTTAAAGCAGAAGTCTACTTGGAAAAGCAACTTGGGAGGAGGTGGGGAGGCAAACTAACCTCTCACTGCATTAAACATAATAATGTGGGTTTGTTTTTTTTTTTCCCCTAACTTCTGGGTGCTATAAATTCATCCTGGTTCTGTGGAAAAAATAGGGAGTTGTTCACTAGGTTAACAGCAAGCGCTTACTGATACCTCTGCAACAAAGTGTAAGTGACCAAATATGTAATAGATAATTTTATTTTCAAGGAAAAAAAAACACCAACCAAATCAGAATTTACAGGTTTTCCTGATTTTTTTTTTTCCCTTAGGAAGTCTGCCTCAAAAATCTTTATTTTGATGATAGGACAAAATAAAGCCTTTAAACATTGTCCCCAATTCAGAGAGAATGATACATTTTTGAGGGAGAAGGCACTGATGTTAGAGTTATTTATGTAACATAACATGCTTTCTAAGGCTGGGGTACCAGTAGACAAATGTAAGGAAATTCAAAATTAAAATGTGAATATATCTCTTCACTTCAGTTTACCCAGTTGTTTTATTAAATGAGTTGGCTAGTACTTTTTTTTTTTTAATATGCTACTACTCAAGTTTGGAGAAAGAACAAGCTTAGGACAGAGGTAGTAATTTGGGAGTTCTCTCAGTTCTGTTGTTCTATTACACAAATTAATGGGTTTAGGCTGTCAATTTTATGTTAATTATTAATAGTGAAGTTTTGTGTTTCTATTTGTAGTTTTCTGGTATTTGATATGACTTCAGAATTGTATCATTCTTGCAACTAGAATGCTAGAGTGCCAGCAAGAGATCAGGCAGAGAAAGGAGGTGCTGTATAAGGGTTATGAATCACCGCATCAGGCTTGTGACTGTAAGGCTACTTGCAAAGGCAGCCATTCTAGTTCCTTTTCACTACATTTTCAGTTTTCTGTTGGCAGGATCAGAAGAGCTTCCATAAAAAGACAAAACAAGGGGTTGGGTGACAGAACCAAATACATGTCGGTGCAAGACCTCAAAGTATAAATGAAAGGTATTTCAAATGTGTATTAAGCTAGAGCCATAGAAGACAGCATGTCTTTCCTGAAGTCTGTGTGTGTGATGATTTGTATGTATCTCAGTATTTTTAATCTCAATTCTTTCTCTGCTTGAAGGCACAACATCCCAAAGGAAGTAACAGATGTCGTGAAAGTTTTGGTGCTAACCTTTGAGTTGTTTCCCACAGGGCAAAACTCTGCTGTGGGCTACAAAGGTTCATCTGTGTAAGACAGTCTGGAAGCCCAGTGCTGCCACGAGCAACAGCTCTTGTTAAACTATACATGATTTAAAACTGGGAGCTTACAACCAATAGTTCTGTCCAACATCATGGCCCAAAAACTGCTACCTTTGGATTCAGCTACTTTCTCCTGTCCTCACCCCACCTACTCTTATAACATATGTGGTTGATAAGGGAGAACAGAGCAGTTATGAAAGAAAGTTCTGAGACAACCTCACTGAAAGTTCAGAGGAACTGGGGAATGCTAGATAAACAAGACTCTTAAATCCATCACCTTGGACCTTGAAAAATACATTTAGGGGGGAAATTCTTCATTCCCCAGGTAAGTGACCCAGTTTGGGATTCTTACACAAATTTTCAAGGTCAGAGGATGTATTGATCTAAAAGGCCAGGATGTCTCCCACTAAGGAACTGCAAAAAATGCACTTATTACTTACGTTATAGAACTGGGAGATGCTTCAGTGAACTGTAAGTTTAATGACCAGTATGCAAATCAACTGGAACTTGCTTTGAAGCAAGAAAATGTTTCTGCTATAAACTCATCTTGAAAAGTACTTGGGGCATTGTGAGGCTATGCTTTTAAGCAACCCACAGTATATAAATATAGTTCCAACTTTGATGTTTGAAGGAGACTAGAATGGCAGTATAACGGCAACCTGAAAACCACCTTGTTTTGTTTCAGAATACTTCTCAGTTATCTAGCAAAGTGTCATGGTGTTCAATGTCTGTGCTACCAGTAATTGTGAATCTCAAGGTAAAACAAAAATGCTGGATCTTGAGGTTCTGCTTGAGAAGGAAGAACTCTTTAGCCAAAACTCATTAGCCTAACTTGATGCTGCTGTAATTTCCTACTCGATTTGAAAGTTACTACCTTATCTCTAGTTGAATGTATTGGCTGATTTGTAAAGGGCTAACGATTACAAAATACAAATTTATGCTAAAAGAGTTTGTAGAGGGCAAGGAACAGAGATAATTAGCATACAAAGAATGCCAAGGTGGATATTTTTAAAAAACATGAATAAAAGGCAGTTTTGTTGGAAGTCGACTCTTCTGTTTGGGATTTTTCTTTTATTCTAGGAAGGAACCAAATGAAGTTGGATGATTTCATCAGCTGGATTATATTCAGCCCTTCTTTAGGTAGGAAATCTTGATGCATAGTTGTTAAGTAATTTGCTCAAAAATCAAGCAACAGACTTTGATAGTTGGGTGGAATTGAAACTTGAGCATTTGCTACTTGGTTTATTCTTTACACTCTTAGAAAAGCCATTCCCAAGCTTTATGAAACCAACTTTCACTCGTGTTAAAAAAAAAAAAAAAAGTAAAAAAGAAGGTAGTTTTCCCTATTTCTCTAGATCTAGCTCTTCTTCACACACATCTACTTTCCCGGATGCCTTTACTACTTCTTCAAAGCATGGAGCAGAGACTCCGAGGCTGGCCTTCATAGTATATTTATTGGGCTCAAAGTTTTATCTTTAATAAGCTCACTCCCTTGTCAAAATGTCGTTAGACGGGAATTGTGACTCAGAAGTATTTTACACACAAAATGTAGTCAAATATGCATTTAGGGAAAAATTTGTTGCATTCGTTTGCTGGATAATAAAATCTTTCAGGGACTTTCAGGTAAATGTAAGTGCTTTTATTTATGAACATTTCACTGCAACTTTGTAAAACATGGATCCATTTGGGAGAACACAATTAAACCCAAGTCAAGAACCAACATTGTTTCCATTCAACGTTGTAAAAGTTTAGTTTGCAAAATCAATTTCTGGTATACTTAGTGTTTCATGACAATTTAAATGATACCTTGAAACTGATGGGTTTGATCTGGCTTTGCTTTTTGTTTATTGACCTGAAGTGGGGAAAGCTTGGATATTGCAATTCTTCAGCAAATGTCTGGCTCTGTTACAGGTCCCTAGTTTTTCTCCTCAAGGAAAGTTGAAAGTAAATGCTTTGAGTGTTGTTCATTCTTTATATATTAAATATATTTTTTTTCATTTTCTGTTACTGCAATCAAAGAGATATAAATATAGAAAAACAAAAGAACTTCTAATTTTAAGATTCAGACACTGAAATTACTAGTATCAGTAATGTCTAATACCACTATGACTCTCACTGGCAGTTAGTGCTGTGGACTGTTCCCTTTTTCTACTCAACTAAGCAGTAAGTTTCGTAGCATAATTACCATTGAAGTCCTGCAACTCCAAGTGTTGTCACTAGACAAACTTTTACTTGCTCTGAAAATGCTTTACTGAAGCCAAGATGTACTATTTTAGGCCATAAGCTCCAGGCACAATGAAATTCTCCAGACTGCAGATCCAAATATCCTACCTAGGAGATGCACAGCAAATTTCAGCCATGAGAAGGATGCATTTCCTACCTATATAAAGACATCTGTCGTACAAAGCATAGTTGAGCCTTCTGTAAAGAACTAGGATCTCCTCCTAAGCCTCACAAAGTCTCAGCTTTCTGGTTTTCTCATCCAGTTTCATTGGAATGGTAGTTAAGTTCTGGACTTGTTCTTTCTCCAATTTTAAATTTTCTGAACATTCTGTTAGGATAATATAATAGTTACTCTGAAATCACCTTCGGAGAGCTTGTTCTACATTTTATAACACTGTACATCATTACAAGACAAAAGGAGCTGATGAAGCACAAGAGGTGTATAGATGTTTCTTATTTGACTCTCAGAGTTCTTTCTTGGTTTGGGTTAGATTAAATTCAGGTCTGGTATTTTCTTAGGAGTTCTGACTGGTTAATCACACCGTCTGTTCCAAGTACGCTATTATTTTCTCATGTCTACAAGATGGAAATTGCCTGCTAACTAAATGGAGGTAAGCCAAAAACTTTTTCTCAAGGATATTTCCATTGGCCTCCAGCCTCAGCCTGTCACTTTGTTGCTAGTTCTTTCCTCATAAAAAAATGGCCATGGCTTCCATAAGCATTGAAATGTTACCTTACTGTCTTCCTGACTGCAGGCAACTGAGCAATCGTCTAGCACAGGTAGAGAATGTGTCTGTTATGCCTCTACTTCAATCCATGCCTTTTGTTTGGAAAAAGTGTCTTTTCTGTTGACAGAGCAAAAAGAATGTTATCCTGGGCTCACAAAAACGTTGAAGAAATGTTTCAGAAAGGGTTGCTTCACCACTGTAGGGCAGCATATGACAGCACAACTCGTGCTGTGCTGCAGTTCAGGTGGTGGTGTATAATTTCTGTATTGAAAATTTAAGTGCAGTAAGCCCTTTAACTAATACCGTGACCACACTTGAACAAGGACTGCATCTCTTGAAGATCCTACAAGTTATTTCTGATCAGGGTTTTTCGGCCTTTCCTACCAAGCAATTTCATGAACTGCATGGAAGACTATGTAATTTCTTTTTACTATTTTTCAGTTAGAAGCTGAATGAGAATAAAGGACCTTTTAAATAATTAATCAGCAATGCTCTTGGCTGCCCTCCAAATCCCAGAACACACCCTCAACCTCCCCTTTCTCACAGTTAAACGCTTGTACAACTGAAGAACAGGAGTTGAGCTCAAGACAGAAAAAGGGACTCCCTGTTTCTCTCACATCGTCTCCATTTCAGTAATGCCTGTCTCCTTGCATAAGGTCAGATTGTATGATCTGTTTTCAATTTAGACTTATCCCCTCTTCATTTGTCTGTAACTTCCTAGTCCCTCCCTTCACTGGGGGCCCTCTTGGCCTGTTGCCTTCGGTCAGCACCCCAGCTCAGCCACTCTCCTTCAGGACCCCCTCCCTCAGCACCCTCAGGAAGGGCTGTACCAAGGTCCTGAGGTTAGCACAACCGCTGCTCTGGGGATCCAGCTTCATGTACAGGGGAACAAATCCTGTGTAACAGGCTGTCCTGTGTGGTTACAGCCAGCCTCAGAAACGGGGAACTTGGCTCAGGCAGCACAGACCTCTCTGCTGCCCAGAAATGAAACTGCTAACTGGTAACACCGATAGTGTTATTTATAGGGTCTACAGTTGGTTTAGTAAGATTTGTTTAGATCATGATTTTGTCTTAGGCTAAAAGTAACACCCCAAAAATTTGTTTGCAATGAGAAAAGGCAGAAATGTTATTTAATGTTATTCTATTTGGGTATACAGAGTTACACCAATGCTGATCCTAAAACTTTACCCCTATAATCTGGTCCTAAAAATCTTACCACTTCGATTCCACTAAAGTTATCTTTCCTATTCTTTCCTTTTTTTCTTTTCCTACTTGTTAGGTTTTTAATTCTACCATAACATTTGATCATTGCTATCAACTTGCTGTTGTTCAATATCCTCTTCAAGCCTCAGAAAGTGTGAGGAAACTACAGCCAGAAGAGCAACACATCCAATTTTTTCCTCTTTCCTTGCAACCCCCCTGTAATTGCTGCTGCACTGGGAGGCTTTGGGAGGTTTTGCAGGGTAGGGAAGTTTGCTTTTAAATTTCCATTGGCTTCTTTTTCCCTCTGACTTTATTTTTTTCCCCTCTGACTATACGCTGTCTTCTGCCTTGGCTGGCCGGCAGCGACTAACCGGGGATGAACTGCTTGAACTGGGCCAGAGCGAACCTCCACCTCCATGGGAGCCACCGCCACGGGGACAGCTTTT
>NW_009637205.1:0-1250 GCF_000690535.1 Cariama cristata | reverse complement strand
ACTCTGCCCCGCCGTGGGGGAAACCCCTTAACCCTGCTTCCCTATAGGGGATTTGCCTTTAGCTATAGGGGACGAACCCATAGCTATAGGGGACGTACCCTTAACTCTGCCCCGCCGTGGGGGAAACCCCTTAACCCTGCTTCCCTATAGGGGATTTGCCTTTAGCTATAGGGGACGAACCCATAGCTATAGGGGACGTACCCTTAACTCTGCCCCGCCGTGGGGGAAACCCCTTAACCCTGCTTCCCTATAGGGGATTTGCCTTTAGCTATAGGGGACGAACCCATAGCTATAGGGGACGTACCCTTAACTCTGCCCCGCCGTGGGGGAAACCCCTTCACTCTGCTTCCCTATAGGGGACGTACCCTTAGGTCTCCTCTTCCATAGAGAAAACGCCCCCAACCGTGCCCACGTATAGAAAATATACCTTTAACGTCATTCTTTTGTAGCGCAAATGCTCTTAATTGTGGTTTTCTATAGGGGATGTACCCTTAACTCTGCCCCGCCGTAGTTAAACGCCTTTAGCTCTGATTCCCTATAGGGGATTTACCATTAACTCTGCTTTTCTATAGGCGATGTACCCTTAACTCTGCCCCGCCATAGGGGAAATGCCCTTAAATCTGGTTCCTTATAGAAGATTTACCTTTAACTATAGGGGATATACCCTTAACTCTGCCCTTCCATGGGGGAAACGCCCATAACCCTGATTCTCTATAGGGGATTTACCTTTAACTACAGACGATATACCCTTAACTCTGCCTCTCTGTAGTTAAACACCCATAACCCTGCTTCCCTATAGGGGATGTACCCTTAACTCTAGTTTTCTATAGGGGATGTACCCTTAACTCTACCGCTCCATAGGGGAAACACCCTTAACTCTGCTTCCCTATAGGGGATTTACCCTTAACTCTGCTTCCCTATAGGGGATGTACCCTTAACTCTGCTTTTCTATTGTTAGGGGGGATACCCCTTTACCCCCCCCCCGCCATAGGGGAAATGCCCTTAAATCTGGTTCCTTATAGAAGATTTACCTTTAACTATAGGGGATATACCCTTAACTCTGCCCTTCCATGGGGGAAACGCCCTTAAATTCCCTATAGGGGATGTACCCTTAACTCTACCTTTCTATAGGGGATTTACCCTTAACTCTGCCCCTCCATAGGGCAAACACCCGTAACCCTGCGTCCCTGCCCAGCTATAGGGGAAATGCCCCCCAATTTTGCCCCCTTACGGGCCATATACCCCTGACT
>NW_009637204.1:0-14028 GCF_000690535.1 Cariama cristata | reverse complement strand
TAATCAGCTCCTCGGTGTAGTTGTGCCCATGGACACACAGCTGGCAATCTGTACCCAAAGTGAATTTGTACTGCTGAATAACAGGTGTGGGGATCAAAAAATAATAAAAAAAAGAACAATGAATTAAATATTTCAGATATGTTTTACTACTCAGTATATATGCACATACATTTTAACATGTTTCTCTGGGGATATGGAAAGGAGCTTCCATGCAGCAACCTTCTCCTTTCAAATTCATCTAAAATACTGAACAGTCCAAAGGTAAGTACAATTCTTTGTAAAGACAACACGTGAAACAAAAAGGATGTGCATTCAGTACCCGATTGATGCAAAGAAATAGCACTGAGCATGCTAAAGAATATTAATTTGAACTCAAGATAGTTAAAACAGACACGCACCATTCATATTGTCAATACGCACAACTAATTTTATTCCCTTTTCACAATGGTTTGCTTGCATCGAGATCACTCACAAAAATTCTGAAAGAAATCTTATTTGGCCCTTCACAAAACAATAAAGCCTTCCAACAGACAAAATCCCCATCTCCTTGAGAGGTCTTTCTAGACCACGACGTCTTGGTGTCTCCTGAAACTTAGAGGAAATCTTCACAACAGGGACACAGTGTGCTGTTGTATACATTGTGCGCGTGTTGCACAGATTCACTATAGTCAAACGCAGAACACCTTCAGTGACTTTCATTTCTTCTGGAGTTGCTCTAAACAGAAGCAACAAATGAAAGACAACAGTACCATCCCCTCAGTTCTGGAGGAAACCTCACTAGAAGCCAACTAATGATACAACATTGCACCAGAATGCTATTAGAGGTCTCGTTTGTCATTAACACATCACCATCTGTCATTTAAGTTCTTAAGGAAATAACTAGGCATATAATATTTTGTATTTTAATGTTTTCCAGCATTCTGCTAGGCATGAATGGATGGGGATGCAAGATAAGGGATTTGTTGGGGCTTTTTTTGACAATAAGAGGAAGAAAGGATGTCACACTGTGTATTTAACATGCCAGAATACCAGTAAGAAGTTACTTAAAGCAGCTCAGAGCTTACAGAGCAGAAAGCTGGTAAAGAGTTGGTAAAGCATGATTTCCCCTTCATACAAACACGCTGACTGCTCCCAGTCATCTACTTCTCTTATGTTTGGAAACGGGTTACAGACTATTTGCTCCATCACTTTCCCAGGGATTATGGTGAAGGTGACTGGCCAGTAGATCCCTGGATCCTCTTTTTGCCCATTGTGAAGAAAGGAGTCGTACTTCCTACCAGTCTCTGCAACCTGGGATTCCTGAAGGTAAAGACTAAGGCAAAGAAGGCATTGACGACCTCGGCCTTTTCCATCTCCATCACTATGATTCTTCTTGCTGCTGAGCGAAGTTTACACAGTCACTAAGACTTCTCTCAGGATAGGCTTTCAAGTTGGAGGAATCAAAATATAACAATAGATTATGCAGAATTATTCTTAACCCTGAAACCAGATAAAGGACAAACTGTAACACTACTCCTCCTTAAGAGTCCCATAACATTTAGTATGACAAATCTAAATTTGAATTACATTATTACTAGCTTCTAAAGAGAGAACTACTGATTTTCTAGTTCCAGAATGGATTTAGAATTGGACTTGTACACATATGCTTTGTTTATCCTCCATTCACTCAGCAGAAAATGAAATACATTTCAGACCCTGAAATTCCATGTTGTGAGCTTAATTTAGTTTCTGGTATTCTGATTTTCTTGTCATCCTTCTTTTGCCCTGGCATCTTTGCATGATAGTAAAACCTCTGCTGCAGATCACACTTCTTACTTCAGAGTAGAGCCTCAGCACCTACCGGAAATCTAACGCTTGAATGATTCTCCATACAGGAGTCAATAACCATCCATGATAAACCTAAACGAGTCCTCTCAGAAGGACTTTAAGGTGACTCATTGAACAAATTGGTACTGACTTTTAATGGTCTTTATAGTCATTAAAGTTATATCTTGCTGGACAGACGGATGATTCAAATACGTTAGACCACAAATACCATCCCTATATTCATATCTGGGGCTGTTCTCTGGCCACGAGGCCAGACAGCACGAAACAGCCTACAGGCATACAGTAAAACGTATCTAAACGCTGGCGGCAACATCCAACTCCCTCTTGATTCCTCAGCTCTTGCCAACTTCTGACTGTGCCTGAGAATTTTTAGGGGACGCTGCAAGTTGGCCCAGGCAAAATGGGGAAGAAGTGGAGCAGCTTTGCTAGAGAGGGATTTCTCTGACTTGCATAGCAGGAACTGGAGAGAACAGACAGGTTGGCCAGAGATTGACTAGTTTAAAGATCCTAAACAGAGTAGGAAATACAGGACAACAGAGGTTACAATAAAAAAGATGACACTTGTTGACTGCCCCTCTCCTTACCAACAGGCAGACTAAACATAATGATTAAAAATTATTTTGCCAGCCCTTTATCGTTCGCATTATGAATTACCCCAGAAAAGGCTTATTAGGAAGAGCAGATAACTCACAACAAAGTGAGCATAGAGATGCACAGTAACATGTTCTGCAACTAAAGCACGTTGCCATTATGGCCGCTGTGAAATTGTAGAAATAATAACTCCAGAGACAGAGAGCAAAACCCCACAGAAAGTCACAGCAATACCCTCCGGCAGCTCTGAAACAAAGAAAGAAATAAAAACCCCACTACACAGCCAGGTCCTTGGAAGAGGAGCCATCAGGTTGTATCACACGCAATATACATAGCTTATCTACAGAAAATTTTTCCTGGGGACAGTAATGTTTTCCAGTAACGGATGGGAAACTAAGATTTAAGTGCAACTTGAGTATATGATTAAAAGGCATGAACAGACGTTTGTTGGGTCATCAAAATTGTATCCGATTATGAAACTGCATTCCAACATTGTGTAGCAGCTAGACATTAGTGTATCCTGTGCAAGAAGATTTTAAATTGATCTCATCTTGTGCAGCACTGTGCAATTTCAACTTCCCAGAAACCCCAAATACAATACAGAATGTCCTGAGCTCCTCAAGTCAAGTTCCTAATTTAAGTTCCAATCCCCCAAATTAATAAAAAAATCACATTCCAAATTAACCAGTCTTAATTAGTAGCAATCAAGAAAATTAGTATGAGGAGAGATACAGTTGATGAAATTTGTTCTTTACAAAAACCTAAGTATATGAACTCAGTATCTACCTGCTTACAGCTGGTTTACCAGAAGTGCCATAAGGATTTCATTTCAGTAGCAGGCCATCTTTCATTACCAAAAAGTCTTCCAGCTAACTCTAGTTGTGCTCAAAGAGTTTTCATTAGGTACTCGTTCGCAATTAAAATGAATTTCATTATCTACACCCATCTTTAAGCAAAACAGACTCTGAACCTAAACAGATTAATAAAATACTGATTTTTTAAATTCTTAATGAAATTAATTAAGTATTTTCAGAAATTCCTAAACTTATTGTTGTTGTTGTTTAAATTCAGGTACAGTAAGATAGCGAAGAAATGAACATGAAAAAACATTGAGAATTTTTATTTCAGAGACTCCAAGATTATCAGGTGATTTAACTTGGAGACAGTATGCTCCTATTAAATGTGTAAGGCTAGGTAAAGTATAAATAGTTGAAAGGAAAATAGTTACCTACCAAATGCACCCAACACACCTACAAAAGTATCTACAGGTAAACAGCACTATAGAAGAAATGTATTTTGAGTGATTTATATGCAGTCCATAGACTCATCTGACTGTCAAGAGAACACACTTCAATGTCATTAACTACGTTAGCTTATATGAAGATTGCACTTCAGAAGAGGAACAAAATACACATCAGGAAGAAGGTTAAATCAAAGCCATTATGATAACCTTTAAGTCTAATTCTTTTAAAACATTTTACTTGGCTGATAAGCTTTTGATTACAGCAGATGCACTACTGTAAGACTTTAAAAGTAACATCTGTCTTTCATGTAATGAAATGATATGTATTTCTCAACTCTATGAAAAAAAATATTGCAGATCATCTTTCCAATCCATTACCACAAAAATAATTCTTTGTGGGCCAAAGATGGGCACATGTTTATGGCGAGTCTGGCCTTTAAGGTGCATCTTAAATCAGATAAAGAGAATAAAAGATACTACTGTCTCATGGCAGCCAAAGAAAGATTTACTTAAAAATAATGTCAACAAACCCTTATGGATTTACTGCACCCCATTCGATGTAAAGAATGACTGGCTTGTTCTTAAATCTTTTAAAACATTTTTGCACGTTTCCTATTTTGCTAACGTTTTTTAGGACTCTGATTTTCTATTTTAAAATTCAATACGTTTTATTAACATACTTTTTTGGAGATACAACCAGTGTTGAATATTAATTCAATGCTCCTTCTTGAGCATTATGTAAACATACAAAAGAAAGACCCCGTTATGTTTCCCAGAAGGCGAGCATTCATCACAAGTTTTAAGTTTTCACTCCACACTTTAATCATAATCCTCAAGACAGGACATAACAGAGAGCCAAAGGGTCAAACTGGCAAACACGTTACTAAACCAGATTTTTTTTTTTTTTTTCACATGCTATTTTTACAGCAGCACGCACAGAAACTTGTGTTGAAATCAGGAAGCAAGTGCTGTAATTGCTTCACAAGGTCTTTCAGCACAGTGAAGTCTATAAACCCTTAGACATCGTAAGATGTGAGGTATATTACTGCGTGTACAATGGCTTTTGTTCACTTGAACACTGGAGTCCTTGCATTAAAGTGGAGTTTTAACATCTATAACAACTGATTGCGGCAATGTAAATCTAGGAGACAACTAAACAGTTTTTAAAAACAAACAAACAAACTGGAAAACAAAAATCCCAGCCACAACAGCCGAAAGAGCCTTCCCTATCTTAACCTCACCCTCCTCCCTATCTTCCCCCTCATCTTCACATTCAAGTCACTCTTCAATGACATAGAGAGCTTCCTTTATGTCCCAAACACAACTTAGAGGTGAGGCAGCATCTTCATCACTTGCCTACAAGAACATTAGGAAATCAGTCTCCACAGACCATAAAATACCAGTGAACCAAAGAAGAAAACAAGTTTGACAACATGCATATATTACATCAGACTTTAAAATGCAGAATCCAGAGCTTTCCTCTGAATCATCAACCCATCCTTTCTGAAGAAAATGACACTTTAAAAAAAACATTCAAGAACTAAAATGCTGACAAGTATATTAAGTAATTTATGGAGAAATATGTAAGTGAGCATAAAAATACAGAGGGCCGAGAGAAAAGTAAGACATTATCAATTTGATAATTTCTGTTAATAAAGCAGTGGTCACTCACCCAGATCAATGGGTAGACACACATTCAATCAGCAATGTACCAATTTTATAGCACGGTAACATATCTTAACACAAGGCTCAATAAAACACAGTAACATACAGAACTAATGCCAGTTTACAATACGAACAGCAAATAAAAATATGCAGCATCCCCTTTCCCCTGCATTTGCAATCAGCAGAGGGCCTTCTAACAGTCTTAAAGCAAAACCAAGCCAATTTTTTCAAGTCAGGAAGAGAAGAGAAGAGCTTTGGGACAAGCCAGTCTTGCCTTCCCTTCTGCTGTCAGTGGACAATACTTATAATCATGCAATCGTTATGGTTGGAAGAGACCTCAAAGATCATCAAGTCTGACCATATACCCGATGCCACCATGCCCACTAAACCCCCTAAACCATGTCTCGAAGCGCCACACCTAAACATTTTTTGAACACCTCCAGGGATGGTGACTCCACCACCTCCCTGGGGAGCCCATTCCAATGCTAACGACTCTTACAGTGAAGAAGTTCTTCCTAAAATCCAACCTGAACCTCCTCTGGCGCAACTTGAGACCGTTTGTAACTTGTAACATGCAGCACCAACACAAGGCATTTTACCAAGCTTTAGCGTGCAGGGTGACACAAGGGGTACCATATGTGAACAGCAATTATCCTATGCAGATTACAAGCATACGTTGTTACCATGCAGTACAATTTATTCAGAAAGGAGGTAGGATATTCAAATCTTCACTAAATTAAAATACTGAACACAGATCATTATAGCTTATTTGAATCGAGACACATACTGTACCCATGATTTTAAGCAACCTTATTAAAAGTAATTAGATTTTGGCAAGTCTTTCCCAATTAATGTAACCAGTCAAAAGAAAAAAAAAATCATACATACTGGCTGTTTTATCCCCATGTCTCATGAAAAATTAAATAATTTATTCATATCCCTGTTGAATAACTTTAAAATATTTTGCTTATATATAAACCCTTATTTCTTTTATTATTTTCAGTATTTTAATTTACATATAAATACGGTGTCAAATCAACTTACTTATTTTAGAAAGTGACTTTGCTAGCCTGTATGCTGGTCTGAACTCCAGAAACGCTTTGAGAGAGTACCTCAAGACTTCTAACTGCGACAATGTTTTCACTGAAAAAAAAAAAAGCAGTGGATTTGTTACAGAATACTATCTGTTCTGTTGTAAAATCACAGACCAGCAACCTACATTCTTACTTTGAGTAGCTATATAAAGTACTGTTAACCACTGATCTTTGTTACATTAACTCACAGCAATACCACAGTGCTTTCACAAAAGTAGAGATAACTGTTGTCCCACAGAATACACAGAGCTTATTTTGGCTGTGAAGACAACGCCCGAGACACAGGCATACGGCCATGAAATGGAGGTGTGCCTTGTCCAGGGAGAGGTAGAAAATCCAAAGCATTTTTCTCACCTTCTAGCCTTCAAAACTGACACATCAGTCAACAAGCATTATTAAACAATAATACAGGCTATCTGCATATGAAAGTGAAGAAGGAGAAGAAAAAGCTTGCAAGATACTAACAACAGTACTAGAAGTGGATTTTCAATGGTACCTACTTAAACAAACATCTTCAGCTCACAATACAAATGGCTTCCACGTAGGCCTTAACTATTACTTTTTTTTTTAGTATTTTGACTTGTGTAATTTCTGTATTGTTTATTCTGCTTTCTTCAGAAAATTAACAAACCCAGACAAAATCTCACATGCCTTCGCCTTGTATAAAGAGGAAACAACATCAGAAGCCTTCTTCCAAAAAGAAATAACTCAACCTACACTGCCCTAGATTAAAATTAATAAATACAGACTAATTTTCTTCAGGCTGTTGTGCTTTTCAATATGAGTCAGCACAGATGTTTAATGATGTTTAGCTAAACCATTTTAATTTTATGCCCCTTCAGCTAGTTCAATTTACCTTTCCTAGGTACCTCTGTAAAGACACGGTCTTCTAAGGCCCCTCCGTTGCCTGCTCTGTCTTTTTACAATTCCTTCTTTTCTCATTAACATGTCACAAGTTTATCTTCAGGTTAAGACAAGACACTTCATTTTTGTGTGGTCCTGCCAGGGTAAGGTTCAGTCATGGCTATGATAGTATGCTCAGCTGAGGGCATGTCAGCACATCTGCATAAACTCAACTAATTAAGGTGATCAACCTCTCTATTGACAACAAATGGCCCTATAACATTAATTACAATCGCTTGTGCCTGTGTCATCATTGTTTTCCAAAAAAAAAAAAAAAAAAAAAGGGCGTAACCATGCAATAGTAAAAGTGAAAATTTAGGTATCAGCAGTTGATATTAACCAAGCCTTGAAGTATGCAACAGCCCCCAACATTTTGAATTTAAAGAACAAGAAGAAATTAAATGCTTTGTTGAAAGAAGAAAAAGGCATCTCTGTGCAGTGTATGCCTTCGGCAATGCCATGGTTTCTCCTCTCAGTCATAGTTTCTGTCCTCCCCTTGCCATGTAGGAATGAACACAACCACCCAGTGATACCATTGTTTGGATAGTGCTGCCTAGGCATATGTGAATGACTGACTTTATGATGACAGGACAGACGTGTCGCTCTTCTCAGGTTTCAGCTTTCATTTTTAAAGAGTGAGCTTCTAGCTATTACAGTTAAGAAGAAATTGTAAACCAAGCCTGTCATATGCAAGATGCCTCCCTGAGTCTGCATCGAGTCTGAAACAAGAGTCCCAATGTATGAACTGATGTATATCCTTGCACCTGGATGCCTTGATGTGTCACGATTCACCATTTTATTAGTTAAGCTCTTCAAGACAGAATAAAAGGAAAGAAAACAAGAAGTACATGACTTGAGACTAAATCGCACACATGGTCTAAAACTAAGGTTCATGGTAATATAAAAGACTAGGCAGAGATACAGGCATCAGAAGAAGGTGGAAGAGTCAAAATGATATAGATTTAAAATATTTACATTAATAGATGAGTAGGCTGAAACAAGGAAGTATGAATTACCACATTCTTCAGAAGGCTTCAGCAGTGATCCAAAAGACTGCAGAGCAAGTATATAAACATATGCATATTTATATATATATTTAATATCTATCTATCTCAAGTGTTCAAGGCCAGGTTGGATGGGGCTTTGAGCAATCTGGTCTAGTGGAAGATGTCCCTGCCCACAGCAGGGGGGTTGGACTAGATGATCTTTAGAAGTCCCTTCCAACCCAAACAATTCCATAATTCTACAATACAGCTCTGTTTCCATTCTAACCTACATTTACAGCATGAAAGACAATGGTCTAGAGGACTTCAAGCTTCCTTTGTTAACCTGTTTTCAAAAGCAAATCAAGTAAAGCTTCTCCCATGTATACTGCTGACCTACCAAATGAAAGACTACACCCATCTTTCCATCATGCTCCATCAATTGCTTGGAGCAAGCAATTTGCATTACCTTTGACTTAAGTGCCCTTGAGTGTACAGTAACACAGCTGCAGTGCATTTCATAAGCATAATGGCAGCCTTCCAGACACACAAATGACATTAAAGTGCTCATATCTGACACAGCACAAATGATGGAGTATTACTGCTAGTGTGGTAATTTGGGAGGGTGGAAAGAGAACAGAGAGAAAGAAGAATTGTATTTAAAAAAAAAGAAATATCACAGAATAAAGGAGAAAACTGGGTGGGCGCAACAGAGCATGAGCGTTGGAGACCAAACATAAAGCTATTTAACGTGTTTTCTCTAAGAAAAATGTTGAGGAACAGGAAAAAAAAGTGAAAAGTTATGGGAGGGGAAAAAACCAAACACACAAGTAATTAAGGAGCAGAAACAGTAGCCAGAAGACAAAAAGCAGCAACTGACAAAGAATAACGTACAGAGGGTCTATCCTGCCCAAAATAATGTGCTTTGACAGCCACCAACAGACCACATCCCCCCAGGAAGAGCCTGTTGAGGCACTGGGAACCACAGGAGCCTTGGGCATGTCCCAGTCATCTGACTTCAGATCCGATAAGGGGTTTTGCGTTTTTTTTAAGCTGGGGAGGTAGAATAGGAAGGAGGAAAAAAGGTTTATTTCCTAAGGTGTTGAAATATTTCAAATACCTAAACAAAGGTACAACGGAGGCTCTAAATCCCACACAAACGGTGCTGCTCTGTGTCATCTTTTAACATTGTATTCCCATTCCTCCAGCAGTGTTTCAGCTCATGACAACGTACCCATGTAATTTTAGCTGTCATTAAGGAATCTAGTATTAATATTTAAATAATCAGTAACACTTTTTCATATACTTCATAGCTCTTCTAATATCTGTATGACTGTACTATTTCCCCCTAGAAATTTAAAAATCCTCATTTTCATCTGGAAATGGAGATATCTAAATTTAAAAAACTGTCTATTTTTGTTTCTGTTAAAGATTCCATTTCCTCTGATCGCCTCACAGAAACACATCTACAGTTCCAGTAGGGATGAGCTGCTATTGATTTTTTCCCCCCTAAAACCTTTTAAGTCCTCCTAGTAAAGATGGCTTGATTGTTTTGCAACAAATCCTTTGTCCTCATGCTAATCTGTTGCCTATTTTTAGGCATATTTCAAATAATAAAAAAAACCAACCCACCAAGTAATCCAGACTTACTATTAGCTTGACTGAAATCCACTCTTACACCTTGCTTCTACTTCTTAACAACTAGAGAGTTAAACTGAATTATTAGCTCCAGACATTACAGGCTCTGGTGCAAGCCAGGAATTCAAAGCATGCATTTGGTTATTTAGTGATGTTAATTTCTGGCTACACACAAAAAAAAATCAGCTAGATGAAAGTCGTCTGCGTATCCCCAAGCCACTCTCCTCCAGAAAAGCAATGAGATACAGTATTACAGCAACAAGAGAGATACTTACACTGCAGCTATTGACTGCTTTGCTTCTAAGTGGGGTCAAACAAAACGCAGTTTAAAGCTCTAGAGAAACAACTGGTTTTCTTTAAATGCTAAGTATTTAAAAAAAAAAATCCCCAGAAGCAAGCAACATGAAATAACAAATATGAAGAAAGTCTCTCTTTTTGGTTCCATCACTTTACTCTAATGGCTGACATAATTTAACATAAATGGTACTTGACTAAATCTATCTGTGAGGACTGTCTTAGATTTTAAAACAGAGTAAGTTCTGACTGGAATCGGCTACTAAATCCTTCAAATATTACCAAGAAGGTTTAAGAGATATTGCACCAACATATGATTAACATAGCATTTCCTACCTGAAAATATAGAAGGTCTTTTCTTAGGGCGCCTTGGATGTACAGGCTCTATATTCCTAATATTTCTTTGAAACTTTCCTTTAACATCATTTTCTAGCAGGATGTCTGGTGGTAGGCTTCTCCGTCTTGTTGATTTATAACGAGTCTGATGATAGGAATTCAGTTTACTTTTAGTCCGTGAGTACAAGCTGCTATCATCAACTGCCATTATAGAGCACTATAACTGTTAAAGCCACCCCAGCGCAAAGCCAATCCAAACACCCAGAAGTATTTGGACGAGTGGTTACAGACCCAAGCAATCTCGGATGTTCTCATGCTCAACAACTCGGCACTCGTTGGGGAAGTTGAGCAAGTTGATAGGCGTGTGCTGGAACAGGTGCAGGGTTACTGCATCGCCCCTCCTTGCATCAGCGAAAGAGCACGGGGAGGAGACATGCTGAAATCATTCGTTTGAAATTCTGAGGTAATTAGGAAGTTCAACAAACCTGAGCTCAGCAGCACAATCTGTGCAAAAGGGAAAATACAATTTAATATGAGGCATTGTCTAGGGCTAGTATGGTTTACATTATACCAACGGCATTTCTCAGATCAGTTCATTAATAGTTCATTAACTTGGCAAGCTAAACAAGTGTTGCTAAACCTTAAAAAAAGAAAATAGAGAGTGAGAGGGAAAAAAAAAAATCTAACCAGTCCTCAGCCTAGTGACCTGTCTGGGGAAAAGTACAACCTGAACAGTAGGTTTGGGGGTTTTAGTCCTGTCCCTTGGCAATGTTACATTTTAAAGACTGATAAACAGTCCAAAGCACAAAGGTTTTTATGGCCACAACTATCAGTTTGGGGGTTCTTTCCTCAAAAAGCAAAAATGTTATTTCCTACTGGAGTCCGAATCATCTGCCAGTGTGACTGATTTTCTCTCTGTGTAACTGCTGACTAATAAAAATAAGCCATTTAAATATATGTATGCCACAGATGGTCTGTAAATTCTCCATTTAACTAAAAGCCAAGGTACTTTTCTTGTTTTGTTCCGGTTACCCCAATGAAATCTTTTGAGCCTCCCAAGGATACGATCTTCCTTTCTCAAACATTCAGAAAGAAGAAAGGATACATCCTAGCATTTCCTATGGACCTGCTAATTTTCTTACTTGAATTCTATCATAAATGAGACAAAATGAGTTAGTAAATTATAACTAATAAATCTTCTAACTACACACATTTTGCTGTTGAATAACAGTAATTTTTAATATGGCAAAGTGAATAAGCAGAGTGGTAATTCAAAGTGAGAGTAACTAATGTTTCAACCATCGATACCTAGGGCAAACTGATTTTAACAGCTGAAGATAGAACTTGATTTCTCTGAATCATTTAAAACACTTAAACCATGAATGCTTTAATTACTTTCCTAAAGATAGGGCACATTGTATTATTGGTGTAATGGTCAAGAGGTTGACTGCCTCAAATACAGTTTTTGTATGAAATTCAGTACAACCTTTATTATTGCTGACAAGAAATAAACTCTTCACCTCCATACTTTTGGAAGGGAAGAGGGGAAATGATGCATCTTAACATATATCTGTGTAGCTTTTAAAATATGTTATTGTGCTAGAAATGCAGAAGGATGCAATTACTCCAGTAGATTTCCTCTTCTTCCTCTGGAAATTATACTGCATTTGGCTGGAAGTTGAAATTATGAACATAGGAATCCAATCTTAAATATATTGGACCCAGGAATCATACCTTGCATTCAGAACAAACCGATTATTTAAACCAAAGTGATTTAAACCAAGTGAACACTAACTGTAGACAGCAAACTGATTATTTCTGGTCTTGCTGAGTATTCAAAAGATCATGAGCTCTGTTTATATGCAGAGATAAGCTTTTGAAAATCCCACTGGACTCCAAAATAGGTTAGGTGGTGGGAATTAGGTTATAACCAAAGGGAATAGCTCAGGTACTTTTTCAAAATTCCTCTAGGCCCTGGTCTTCATCATTAGACGAAAAAATACTTCTTTCATGTCCTTCAAATCTGTAGAATCTGTGGATCTCATCCTCTTTTTTTCCCAGTTAACAAAAAAACAGGTCAGAGAAGCTTTCCTTGCTTCCCCTTCTCTTCCAAATCCACTTACTTTTTCAGCTTTGACTGAACCGACACAAAAATACTCAGTCCATTCCTGATAGTCCAATTAAACCCAAGTAACTGAACAAAAGCTTTTCAAAACAACAGAAAGTGCTTAAATCTAAGCAAATATAAATATATTTGAACCATGTGTGAAGATCAAAAAATAACAAATACCAAATGCAGGAACTGATATTTGAGGAGCTTTAAACTGAAATTTGACAGAAGCTTTAAATAAAATTTCAACATCTCCAGTAAGCGACCTAATCACCAGGCTACAGGATATTCTGGAAACAGCTCTTTTTTAAACTACTCCAACATGTATAAATAATTAAATATTCATTAGAAGAGTGACTTGAAAGTGACTGTCCCTTATTCTAGCTGAGTGATACAATTGCTGCACTACACAATCTTACCTTCTCCAGCCCAATGAATATTCATGCCAAGTGGAACATTTCCAACCACAGAAATTGCAGCTGGGATACTCAAAGGTGCGATAGCGATCACATTCTTTCAGATGGGAGTAGACCTGTCAAGGGCACAAGTCTCTGACCCAGCAGCGGTACACAGGAATCTAAGAACAGTTTACCCTTGAGTGGCCTTCAGGTGGATATCCAGAAGAGGACAGGCGAAAACCCCAAATGTCTCATCACTAAATTGCCTTTTGTAGGATCTGCTCTAGAACACACACTTTGAAACTACATTCAGACCTAAAAAACCAGACAGGCAAACACTTGTTCTGAAAACTGAAAATCCTAAGCAAGTAAAGGAATATGCAGCAGTAGAACAGAAGGTGGGGGTCCTGGTGGTATCTGAAAGTTGTTGGAGAGAGGTGGCTAAATGCCATTTTAGTAGCCTAACTCTTTTAGTAATTTAGTTTATGTATATCCTCTTTTAAGTAATTTTGTTTATGTACATCCTGTTCGTCATTTTCTCATCTTTGAGACATATGTGTAAGAACTTGACAGTCTACTCCCGTAAGTTACAGTACAATACAAAGAATAAAACTGGGAATGGGGGAGGAGAAGGGACTTGGAAGAGCTGATTATTAATTATAAGACCAAAGAAATAACGCAGATGCACTGAACATTCAAAACAGATTTTAAGACTCAGCACAGGAAGAAAGGAAAAGAGCACTCTCGGTAAAAGTTGAGATTCTTGTCCATCGAGGTTGCAGTGACAACATCCCTCTCAGACCTCCTATTTTCTACTTAGAGACAGCAGCTTTGCACCTTTATAGATGGAAATAAAACAAGAACAAAAAAACACAGAAAAACACAACAAAAAATGCAAGCATGATATTGAAGGATCTACAGCGGGATCTGGACATGCTGGATTGAC
>NW_009637203.1:0-929 GCF_000690535.1 Cariama cristata | reverse complement strand
CGCATGTGGTCCGCCACAAACAACTCCACCCATCACCCGGCGGTGGTACGCATGCCCAATGCCGTCCCTAGGGGGTCTTCGGTGGTCTTTGGGGTTCTTCTCGCCCCTCTGTCTTTTCAGACCCCGGGCCTAGGCTCATGCGTGGTGGTTGGGTGTCGCTCCTCCAGACGGGCTTCCTTCAGTAACAGGACGTGGTTGTCTGGTAGCGGAGTAGTGGCAGGCACGGTGGTTTCCGGTGGTTTCCAGCAATATTGAGACAGTAGAGCTGATGGTCCCTTACACCACCCCGTGGCTCAACATTGCTGTCTCAGGGATGGTTCCCCGTGGTGGTGTGAATAAAAGAGAAAGAGAGAGAGAGAGAAAAAGAGAAGGGAGAGCACGGGTGCAATAACTTTTAACAATATCAACTCACTTTAAACATTCCATACAAAATCACAAACAGTTTACAAATTCAACCAACTTTACAAAACTTGACAAAAACCCGAACATAACATAGGTTCAACTAACTTGACAAACCGAAACATTCGACACGCAGTCTTCATTGTTCTTCAGAATCAGGAGGGGAAGGAGAACATCGGTTACATAGGTTCTTACAGGGGTTCTTACAGGGGGAACACTTACAAGGACAAAAGATTAATATCAGGAAACTCACTATAGCGATTACTGATACAACAAGGGCTACATAATACAGGGGAACTAAAGGGGTAAGGCATTCCATACTGTTTCCCGAGGCGTCGACGGCGCAAAGCGATCGAGGTCCAGCGCAAGTCGGCTGCCTTGCTCCGCTGGAGTCGGGATTGGGATACGCAGCAGGAAAAACGATTTCCACGCCCCCCTTAGCCTAAGGAGCATACGCGGTCCAAATCTAGAAGCTTCTATCCCAAATTTGGGCAAAATTAACTATGCCATTCTAACAAGCAACAATTTAT
>NW_009637202.1:387-50093 GCF_000690535.1 Cariama cristata | reverse complement strand
GTGCATTCCTGATCACAGCACTCAAGAGGGAAGCCTTTCGTCTTCCCAAAGCTTAAAGCATGTTGGATGATTCTTTGAAATCTCTTTATTTATTCATTTTGAAGTCCCTCCTCCAACAAACATACTTCTGCCAATTTTCTTTCATCTTGGCCAAGTATATCTTAACTGATAAGTAGAGCAGAAGACCAAATCTGCTGCTTTAGAATATTCAGTTATTAGAAATAAAGCAAGCCAGACCTATGTGGGGTGACAGCCAAGAGCTAGCAGGTTTTTCTCACCAAGTCAAAACAGAAATTGCTGCAAGTTAACAGGGCCATCTTAGGTTTCCAAAAACCTGAGTATATTTAGCCTTTATCCACCCAATTCAAGTACTGAAAAGAGATTGATGCTAGGAATCTTCCCTCAGCCCATTTTTTATCCTGTTGTGCCTGTTTTCCTAATGCCCTCTTAGATTTTTTTTTTAAACTGTTACTATTCTCTGCAGTTCCTGGGTATAAAGCTAACCATGTTCATTTATCTCTGAAGCTGGCATCTTAGCAATCATAGGAGTTGTGGCAAAGTGCAGATTTGGAAACATGTCCATTTTTAAATAATCAAGTTTCTCTTCTCCCTGCCCTTGTTCACCATTACTTTCCTAGATTTCACAATAACGTGGAAGTTGCCTGCTTAGTGTTATTCTGTTAAAGCCAAGAAATCATGCAATCTCCCTCAGTAATTCTAAATGCATCTTAAGGAGCCAACAAGTTGTAATCTAAGTTACAGTATCATTTTCCAATTGTCCTACCACTTATTTTTGTGGCTAAAACATCTCTAACATCAAATAAAATGCATCTGTTCTCTGCCTTGCAGGTAGAAATGCAAAGCCCCTTCGTAAGGGACAACTCAAAGTAACAAAGTTCAGGGAGACCCTGAGTCAGGCTTTCTCCTCTCCCCTGCTGCATGGTACAGATGTGCTGATTAATAGTCTTGATTAGAAGGCCTCTCCCATGCTAACACTGATCCATCAGTTCTCCCCTTGGTCCTCCTAACTTTGAAGAGTAAGTTTCAGTGCAAGTTTGGAGCTCCCCAAAGTACTGGGCAGCATGAGGTAGACCAGTGACCCTGTTTAGGATCATTGTCCTGTGGAAACAAATCCCTCTTGTTTGCCAGGCACGCAGAAATCATCTTTAACACAAAGACACTGAAGTGAAACTAAGGATGTTTTACTACAGTGCAGAGCTTAACAAAACTAGTTACCCATGTTTAGAGACAGCTACCCAGACAGAAATGGTAAACTATGTTATATTAGCTACCAGTACCATGCAGGAGTTGTGCCAGAAAATCCTTTCACTTAGCTGCCAGAGTGTTTACATAGGTTTGCCAAATGGTATTTGATCCAAGACCTAGCATCAGGCTACCCTTATCAGAAATCAAGCCTGAACTGAGCACAGCAGCAGTGATTTGTCCCCATGGCCCGCCCTCAAACCCCACTTTAACACAAAAAAGCCTTCTGTCCTGCTCATCCCTCCGGGGCTTCCTATAACTCATTTAGATAATACTTCTAATGCTTGTGCAAGACAGCATTGACTTAAAGACAAAACAAAGGCACCCATTGGTATAGGTATGCTCTGGGCAGACAGTAAACAACCCATTTATTGAGGGTGAATGAAACTCCTAGCTCCTACACTTGGCTGTAAAAAGAAAGCCATAGAAAGTTATACTCCAGCTCCAGACCGGTGGGAGTACAAATCTTTGTTTGGAATGTAGGTTTTAATACGATTCAGAAACTAATAAGCTGCTTTTGTTGTGTTAAGACCTAAACCCTATTTTAGGGTGGAGAACTAACATCACAGCAGTCACGACAGTTCAGGGATGAAAGCATGCCTGATACTAAGCATCCTTTAAACATGGGGTGCAGGACACTGACTTTTCAAGTACAAGATACATACTTCTGGTTTTCTCCTTCTGCATAACCTGGGTCAGCTATTGCTTCCACGTAATGATGAGAAATGCTTCATTTGGATGCATTCAGAGGATTCATTTTCTCACGGTCTACAGGATCTGGTGTTACCAGATTACTTGGCCTACAGCTATTCATGTTGGCTGGAAACAAGGCAGAACAGTACTCCATCTTGTATACCAGTGTCTATCTAGATCAGCTGTATTTTTTAACAAGCATTAAGTGGATTTTATTAGACCTATCCAAATACAATCTTTATTTCCTTAATTAACACTACCAATGAAGTAATTCTCTGGCAATACTATAATGCCTAAACCTACACTGTAGCACTATTTGCTGGGAAAGCCTCAAGTGGTTTGAAGGGTAAGAGATAGATGCCAAGAGCCCAAGAAAACAGAAAACTCATCCACTGCTCTCTGCAGGTTGACAGAAAGCAACAGAAATACCCTGTTTAGCAGGATACCTCTTCACTGTAGATCCATAGGTCCAACTGCACTGGCAGATTGAGCATGCACATTAAGATGCCAAACTTAACTGGAGGAATGAAGTGGACACATCCTTTCTGCTGCCCCTGCTCTCAGCAGAAGGCCCTGCAGTCAGAGCAACAGTGCGTTGCATGGCCACACCAAACCCAGAATATATATGAGAGGCCTAGCAATGGAAATCACCAAAAGCAGGGCTTGGAGCTCCAAGGGAAGTTAAAACTGATCTTTCATAGAAACTAGCAAAACAATTGGAAGTATCAAGAATTACAGGAAGCTTCGGTGATGAAATTCAACAATGCAGTACAGCCAGAGTTTCCACTTTAATATTAATCACCCTTAAAGTAAACAAACCAGGCATTACCAAAATAGAAAACAGAACTTGTCACAACCCCACCGAGGAAGCCCACACAGCCCCTGATAAACTTTATCATCATGAAGTCCACATAAGTTTCCCAAGGCACTTTTAGAAAGGATACACCTAAAATTTGCTCAACCTGAATCAGAATAGAGGGGGAAAAGCATACCTTGTACCAAGAAAGAGCTAATGGCATATCAACTGCCTAGTTACTAGCACTGTTTGCACCTTGCCTAGTTCAAGGGGAGTGCAGTTTCAGAAGCTGGAGGCCCACGCTGTGAAGCCCTCTGCCCAGCATAACCACACCAGACTCCCTTGAGCTCTTTTCCACTCGACAGAACAAGATGCTGCTGAAGAGAAGCAGCAACCACTTTACTGAAACAGGGAGAGCAGCTGGGATACAAAAAGCCACACAGAAATCAAGGGAAGTCCTGCAGCAGCATCCCCAGCACTAGCAAATACAAAATCCTGACCTCAACTCCTTTCCAGGGGTAGATGCTCTTAATGATCCTCTGCACTGTATGGGCACACCCCTGACCCAAGGCAGTTACATGTCCAAGTCATCCTTGATGTGCAACCTAGATGCCACTGTCTCTTGTTTTCAGATCCAGAGCATCCCTGGCATGCTAACAGAAGAGAAAAACCTACACTAACAGTCACAATTTCAGACTAATCACTTCGAGAAGTCAGGCAAACACAAACCTCCCTATTTATAGACAGAGTAGTTAAATGATTTGTTTGTGGCCTGCTCATGTCAGTAAGCATTTGCAGGATTAGACCACAAATGTTATGTTACAGAGAAGAATTAAAATGCAACCCTACAATCCACTTTTACTACCATTAGGAAAAAAAGGGAAAATAGGGGCAGGGGAAAATGCCTAGACTTGCTTCTGTTCCTCAGTGATAGGAGTGTCCTGTTTCTTGGTTCCATGGAGAAAGAAGCAGCTATTCCTCTCAGGACAGAAGACTGAGATCTGAAGTCTGATCATGGCCATCAGTCTTTCTGCATGACCTCAGGCAACTCACTTATGTCTTTCCATGCCCAAGTGTGCTCATGAGTAAAATGAGGTTCGATTTGAAATCTGTACTATTCCCTTTCTAACAAGGCTACAAACATACACCCATAGAAAGTACTGAACAACAGTTAGCAGCTCTGGACAAAACCCAGGGAATGCCTACTTAAACTCAACAAGTGGAGCCTGTTCCCTCAGGGTATTTCAAGTTTATAAACATCTTCCACTGCACTTTTCATCTATCTTCCATGCAAGATTTCAGAAATACTTGTAACTCCTGGACAAAGTTCAGCTTTTACAAGACACCCATAAACAAGGAGCTCAATTTCCTCCTTGCAAGAAAGAGATAGATGTTAAATCACCTGCAGAAGACTACAAAAATAAGGCTATGCAAGACAGGAGAACACTGCTCGTAGGTCAATCCTGCCTGTAGGGAGGTCTCTAGCAGAGATCCCACACATCTCGAGGGCATCAGACCAGATTTTTAAAAGCTTTCAGATTCCAATTCAGCAAACTACAAAGTTTACTACAGCCTGAGCAGCACTTGATCTTTGAGAAAAGATGGTCTGCAGACACTTAGTGGTTTGTATTCTCTTCAGAAACAAACAGCAACGCAGGAGGCACTGGTGCCTGCTTCTGATATATAACGTAGAAGCTGTTTTGAAATAGGAAAGGGATTTCTTGAAAGTACTCAAAGCTCAATTCTTTTCAATTACTTTAATTTTTATTTAAGTGTCCTTTCACTGTATCACCATGTTGAAAAAATCTTGCACCAAATTATCTTTTACAATAGTAGTTTCCCAAGTCTGTTCTTAGAGATGACAGGTTTCTCAACTGAACTCCAAAGAAAGCAGGCTGGCCCTATGTCCAAATTTAATTGTAGTTCTTTTAAATTAGTACTTGTAGCAGGAGAAGCAACTATGAAATTAATAAATCCAGAAATTCATGAAATAACTATAGGCTTTCTGAAAAACAGCATGAATGATTCATTGCTTTAGTTAAACTACTTATCATTAGCTCAAGTGGCAAAAAAAGTGAAGACAGCAGCTGGTGCTTTAAAATCTTAAGAAAAACACATAAGATAAAGCAGCATTTGGTCTCTTGGGAAAGGAACTTGACTGTAATGTTCCCTCCCTCAAGGATTCAACTTCTGAAACCCTAAGAACAAGAAAACACACGCTCTTCTGGGAATGTCTAACTCTGCATCCTTTTGATAAGGCAACCTTTTTACTTCATTTGGGTTAATTTGGGGAGTTAAAAAAGCACACATCACATTTTTGCTCTCCTACTTTAAAATGCAGTCTACAGATTCAAAGAAGGGAAAGCAATCACTCAAAATCTTCTAAGACCTTTCAAGAGCAGAATATATTAGAAAGCTACTAATAGATGCTCAATATCCAAAGCAGCTTAGAGAGCAAAAAATAGAGATTATAAAACCCAACTGAGATGCTTATGTAGATTACAACAGTTCTGAAAACAAAGCCATTTTTTCTCTTAATGAGCCTGAGGGAAGCTATCATTATTGCAGCTGTTCTTCCTACCTGTTGGTAGTGGCCAACAGCTTGGGGGATCCAGTCCTCCCAGTACACAACACCCATCCTGGTGTACTAACTGTTCACACAACTGGAGATTACATTTCGTTATCCCAGCCAAGAAAGCCTTTACTTGTTAGGAGAGGTTTGGCATCCAAATAAAACAAAAAAGAGCATTTGTACCATTGTTACATTGAAAGAGAATGCTTATGTTGATAAACACTATCCTTCCTGCCCACCTTCCTGAAGGAAAATATAAAGCATCTATTTCTGCAGAAAGTTTCAATTAAAAGGCACAAAAATGTTTTGACCAAGACATCTAGGAAACTTTACTTGTTAGGAGAGGTTTGGCATCCAAATAAAACAAAAAAGAGCATTTGTACCATTGTTACATTGAAAGAGAATGCTTATGTTGATAAACACTATCCTTCCTGCCCACCTTCCTGAAGGAAAATATAAAGCATCTATTTCTGCAGAAAGTTTCAATTAAAAGGCACAAAAATGTTTTGACCAAGGCATCTAGGAAACACAACAACAAGTTAAAATGCATAAAAGCAGTTAGCAGATATCCACTGTTAGCCAAGTGCTTCACATTAAGCATTAGAGCTTGGTACCTTATTGTTATTACAATGCTTCCATCTATATTTATTCTAGTCTAGTAATAGACAAGACATTCCTATCAACAAGCATCTCAGCAACTCTAGTGAAGGTACATAAACCACCTTTTCCACATACTTAGAAGCAGACCAAAGGAAGACCAGAAGCCAACAGCTGATTTTTCCAGTTCTACCTCACTTAGTACTCATTCAAATCCTATTTCACCTGGCCTGCCACTTAGCTAAGTTTGGTAATTCGCAAATACCTTGTGGAAACTTGGCTCTGCAACTGTTACTTGTCTGCTAAGTTTGGTTACACTGGTCAGGTGTTTCTTAAATATTAATGGAGCAGCTAAGTGGAAAGGAGATGAACACCTTGGAAAACTGTGCTTCAAAAAAACCAGACCAAAGTCAGAGGTAAGACTTCTTACATAAATAAGGCACATTCTCAAAAAAGCTGATAGAAGCACAGCACCAAAACACAGAAATCAAAATACATCCTATTTATTTTCTCAAAGACAGACTCAAGGTAAAGCTTAGAAAGCTGCAGAATGCAAGACTGCTTGACCAAATGGTTGCTGAAATGCCTACACCAAACATTCATCTCAGCCAGCATCCTGAGTAACCCCCCACAGGTGTACACAGCCACAGACAAACCTAAGAACCAGATAAGTTTGTGGTAACAGATCTCCAAACCACTCACCCAGCTTCCCAGGCACAGCAAGCAGCACGAACAGGGCTGATCCATGAAGGAAGATGAGCCTGGAGCTGAGAACAGCCACAGCAAGCAAGGCCAAGCTGGTGACAGGGTCCATCAACAGCAAAGACAACACAAAACAATGAGCTAGGTCCAGCACCCAGGAACAGCAGGAAACAGGGCTACCATGTAGGTCCCAGGGCTGTCCAGGAGAGAGGACCAAAGGCAGGACTGAAGACAAGCTACCTGCCACATAGGAATAGAGTCTACCCAAAACCACCATCCTCAAAGCAGGAACAAACAAAGCCTCACCCCGGGGTTAAATAGGGCTCCGGGGCCAATGGGCAGAGGGTTTGTGGGATGCTCAGGTGGGGCTCATCTGGGCCATTAACACTAATCAGTGCTTTCAGGGCCTCGCCTACAATCAGTCCTAATTTGTTTTCTCTGTGTCTCTCTTGCTTTTGGTGTAGTATACATCTTTGTTGTCCTCTCCCACAGTCATCTCTTCTAATACCTAAAGACTCCTAGTCTACCTAACCATTCTTCCTATGGAAATTGTGGGGTTATCCTTCTCAATGCTCTCTGAGCCCTCTCCAACTCTGTATCTTCCTGAGGTGGAGGGAGGAGAGCAGAACTTCGGATATTCTGGAGGCAGAGATATTACAAATTTATACAGGGCATAATTATAACCTCATGTTTTTTTCTCCAAGTCTTTTTAATAATTCCAAAACATTTGGATTTTGCTGGTTTAGTCACCACTGAGCACTGAACTGCCATTTCGATAGGGCTGTCTATTGAAATCACACCGGTATCCTGAATAATAAAAATCTAGAACTCTTTTTTATGCACAAAGTTAGGATTGCTTCACTTTCCTTTGCATTGAATTTCCTCTGCCTTCCATTGCTGAGCTGAACGGTATTTTGAGGTCCTTCTGCCTGTCTTCCTAGCTAGCCCTCATCTTCACTACCTTGACTAACCAAGGATCTTTGGCAAAATGGGTTCCCCTTTCTGACCATAGGGCATATCTGCCTTTCAGACCATTCAGACTGGGAGGGACCATGGTAAAGATGTTTGGCAGGAGGATCACAAGAAGTCCCTGCCAGCAGCAGACCTGGCTCCTAGCCCCAAATCAGGCTCTGTGGGCACCCCAGCACGCTGTGGGGCCTGGTAGGGAGGGATGCAGTGGGGACAGGAGTGATGTGACCCAGAGCAGTACAGACTGGGGTACTCATAAAAGGCCCTAGTATCTTTGCCATCTCTACGTTGTCACCGTTTCAGTAGAAATGATGTGTCTGGCTGGCAGGCAGAGGTGTAGGAAGGAGACGTTTTTGAATTCTGCTATATATAGCACAAGTCTGAGGAACTCTTGCTTTTAATCTCTACCCCAACAGCAATTTTCCTGCAGCAGGGGAAGAGAGAAGCTTGGGGGCCGTGCAATGCCCAGGATATAAGACATACATGCATACATTATACCTCCTTACTTCAAAATTTTACATTTGGATTCAGCCTTTACCCTGGAAAAAGCCTGCTCCACATGTCTCATTCTCACCTGTCAACCTTTCTCTCCCTCTGCCCATTTCTTCCAGTCCTTATTTCCACGGATGAGTCTCTTCGCTGTGTTATCTAACAGGCATTTACAAGTTTTGGGTTGTGTAAGCAGCTCACCCTCTTCTCCAGGTATCAGCGTGAATGCCTTCCCTCTAAGCTTTCACATCTCCTCTTCCAGCTGAGGATTTATCCATGGATAGTCCCCTTCAACGGCAATGAAACACCTACAGCCCCATCTCCCAACCACCTCTGTTGTCCCTTCATAGCTCCAAGCTTCTTCAGTGCTATTTTAGGAGTGATTATCATCCCCCCCTCCCACCTCAGCTTTCCTATATCTTTGAAGGTAGGCACAAGAAAAAGCACAAATCCTTCCATTCCCCCACAGCTCTCATTTGCTCTTAGGCTTCTCGGAGTTTTCATCCTTTTGCCTCGGTCGGCCCGTTTTCCTCCTCAGTCCCAGCAAACAGTTTGCTGAATACTTCCTTTTTACCCCAGGTTGCAAAACCCCTGCCCTGTTGAGGACATGTAGTCTCCCAGCAGCCTGCAGACTACAGTCCAAACCCTCTAATTTACAATTTGCGGTCAAACACACCACCGAGCAGCAGACAAAATATCATGTTACCCCCAAACGCTCACCCTTGCGGAGAAGGAAATACTCCTTCCTTACAAGAAGTCCCACCCAAACTTCTGACTTTGTTGGCTCTCCTGGTCGCTGGAAAGTCACTCTATAAAATTATTAATAGCACTGCAGAAATACACACGTTGGTATGGCTATCAGCAACTAAGCCAAGGCACACAAAGACCTGCTAGGTATGTGGAGTATTTCTTTTACTCTCGTCTAGTACATTAGAAGTTCAAAGGCAAAAATATGCCACTTTTGCATCTGTCGAGAACAGTCAAGCAAAAAAGTGCCGGAAGCAGATCTTACACATGGAGAGCAGAAAGCTGTTTTGCAACATCGCTCATAATCACGCTTCTCAGCTGATCCTACCCAAGCGCTGGAAATTGATGTTCATAACATGAAGAGCCATAGAATGCAAACAGTCAAGAAGTCACAGGCTGAAAAAAGAGAAAGTTAATATGCTCCTGCTCTCCTAGCTCTGAGGCAGTGTGCTCCTGCCAGGAAGACGATCTGACAGTTCATTTCCTTAACAAATAATCACAGAAATCTCTCTTTACTGCTCATCTCTTTCCCAATCCTGGCAATGCTGATTTCTTTAATACTGCATAAGCTCAGACACCAGGGTTTCTTTACTCTCTTTCAAAAGCTACTTCAGGATTAAGAAATCTTACAGAATCTGAATCTCCATTATCTTTTATTAATTTATTTTCATTTTTCCAAGCTCTACATCACGTACCAATTAAACAGAGTATCTCCAATCTAAACAGATACAATCTTCACATTACCTCTTTACCGCTCTTGCCAGAGCACTATGTTATACATACTGGATGCCTCCAATAGAAAAGATTTTAAAGGAATTTCTTCTCAAAAATGTCTTAGGTATTTAAAACCATGTTTTGCTCTTTCATAAATTGCCTGAAGTTTAAGCAACATTTCCCAGCTGACAAAAGTAGCTACTAGTACTGCTGCAGGTTCGATTTTGCTTTTCTGTTCAGAAACTGCAGTATTAAAAGGAGCGGGAACAGAACTCAAACATGACGTCCACAGTTATCCTTACATCTGTTATCAGGAACAATGTCTTTGATGAATTAAATAAATCTTTTCTTTTAAACACAAAACTACACAAAATTATCATCCATCTGCTTGAGAGATTGCACTGCAATTTTCCTCTCTGAGATGGCAGCTTTTCGTCAGGCATTATAACCTTTATTTTTGCTGTCCCATAAGCAATGTTATCCTTTGCTGACAGCACTCCAGTGTAGCTGAGAAATGGCTTTACGCACATCTTGTAGGCAGCCAACACTAGCTGGAACCACTACAAGAATGGAGAGGGCAATGTTTGAAGACCTGATTGTACACAGGGCTTATGAACACAATTTCTATCCACACATCATCACGTTTATGACAAAGGCTTAAAGAAGACAGAAAAAAAACCCGTATCTTTCCTTCCATAAGCAAAAAGTTATATATCACATAAAGCTAATTCAGCTGGATTGTGAAATAGTTCCCAGGATTAGAGAAAAAATAGCTTCCAAAGTGACATTTTCCAGACCTCCACTTCGTTCTCTGCTCTTTGCTGCAGCCACTTTCCCTTCAGCGTGGGAGTTGAGTTGCAGGAGGGGTGCAGAGGAGAAAAGAATGAGATGTACAGGAGCATCCTCTTAACTTGCTGCAAACCGGTAAGGCGGTACCATCCCTGTGGAGCTTAATGTCCTCCGTGACAGATGCCCAAGCAGTAGACATTAACTCTCAACACATTACCTCTGAACAAACAACCAGGTGGTTATTTCACTGACAGCTTATGTTCATCTGTTGTTCATTTGCTGAGAAAGCTCTCAGAAATATAACCCTCTGATGCTGTGAGCCACGCCAAGTCAGAACAGTCTTCTGCTTTAATGTGAAAGGGGGAGGAAGTATTTTCTTGGTCTTCTCTTTTTTGATAACTACTTTTATTTCATTGATAGTTCATAAAAATTAGTGATGGGCAGGCAAATTTGTGCGCTTACAACCTACGCAGCCACAGGACCCATCAAATCACGTGCTATGTTCAGGCTATAATCAGTTGGAAAAAGCTGTTTAACAGATACAGAAGTAGAGATAGGGGTGGTTCTGTGGGCCAGTATCAGGAAAGAAAACTAATGGAGCAGAGACTGTACAAGCTGCTGAGAGACTTTACTGCTTCTTTAAACCAAGGCTGCCATCTTTTTATAATGAATACGATCCTGCAAGGCAAAAAGTATCTTCCAAGACACGTTGAGCCCATTCATTATCACTGCTGTCCTATCTGAACTTCTCCCAGGTAGGTTTTTTGGGAGTGAAAGAGATGCCACCTCAAGAAATTAGAACAGGGTCAAGTTTATCCCTGTGGGATGGAAAATGTCATGAAAACTGTCCATCAGGGGTGTCAGGATAAAGCTGTGGAGAACTTTGGATCCAAAACTGAGTCTTGCTGCTTATACCTTATAGCAAAATAAAATAAAAGTAATATTTTTAATGCTTTCAAATTAAACATGACTAGATCTAAAGCTGGACTTCAATGCAGAAAACCCAAAATAGCCTGCATAAGATTGTCCTAAAAGTATCGAACTTTTCAAGCTGGCTAAAGATAGCTGATGACCAGTAAATATTTGCCTAATGCTTAAAAAATTTCATGTAATTCCTTTGAACTTTTCAAAGCTGTACTGACACTGCCTCTGTAATGTTAAAACGTAAACAAGCCTCAGGATTTAAATGTCAAATATACTGATAAGACATTTCTGGATGCTTTGTGGTCCAGCAGGTTCTTTTGGCCCAACCAATTCATCTTGAATTTAGTCAGATTAATTGCAGCACAAACCCTTGCAGGTTTATCCTTTGCTTTTCAAGACCAAAGAAATATGTAGCATAAGACTTTATGAATCAGTCACAGAAGTGAATTTATGCTTATCAGGTGAACCCTTCAGTCTTCAAGTGAAGCAGTGAAGACTCATTTTCCATGTTCTATAGGGCTGTCTCTTTCAGCTAACGACAGAAACATCCTTCCTTGTGGATAAATTAGTAGCATACTCAATTCAGAAAAAAGATGGACTTGCAGTTTTCAGCGTGGATGGCAGACATTTGCCTTCTATTTTCACCTCCAGAATAAAATTTGCTATGTAATTCCAAGCAAATCACTTTAGCTAGATCCTGCCTTCATCTGCTACCCCACTAAACCATAACCACACCTGCATCTTCCTATCACAAGGTGCCACTGCAGTCCTCAAGGTGGGTTTTTGTGCTTATTGGGCCCCACCTAAAATGCTTCCTTAAAAGCACAAAGGTTTTTAAGTTCTCTAACAAAAGGCCAGGAAATGGTAAATTATTGTCTGTAATTAAAGTCCAATGTATAAATGTTTTATTTGCAACTGTAAGCATGTGCAAATACATTCCTCAACCTATTAACCTACATTATTAATATAGGCATGCAATGCCATGGCAACTGACTGTGAGAACAGCAGTGTTCACCAGGAAAACAAGAATCTGTGCGCGCATATATATGAATATATGTATTTAATACTGGAGATTGTGTCATCAGTAATGGTATATGGTAACATGATAACCAGGTTCTCATTATTTATTGAAAATCATACAAAATGATACAGACAGATATAAGATAAATAAATTCCAAAGCGTAGAGTATCAGCCATTTCCTTCAATAAAAGACCCTGTCACAGTCTCACATTCCCTCTTTCACTCTCTTAAGCAGCACAGCAGTTTGCCGGGGTAGAAACAAAATGCCTAGCACAGCATTTTACTCGGTGACCGATACACTTTGAAGGGGACTTCCATCAATTCCCATGTACTTGCTATGTACTTGTATTTGCCTTTACACTGAGGAAGAGGTTATCAGGAAAACAGCCAGAAAGGGAGGTGTGAAGGAAGGGTCTGTGGTCCATGCCCTGATCTCCTGAGTTTGGAAGGTGGTTTCTGTATAAATACCATCAGCGGGCACACTGTCATTCTTCTGTGCAAACGCAGAAAGGGATTTCTCCTGTCTTCCTCTCCCGTTAAGCTGGAATAAGCTTGTTTTCAGCCATCAGCAATGCACCAAGGCACACGTACCTACAAAGTGTCTGTGTGGTTTTGAGCTGCCAAGTTCACGGCCTGCGATCAGAATACTCATAAAAAGAAATATATTGACATTCCTGGAGACCAGAGGTTTCTCGCTCCCTGTTTCAAGTACAGCATGATCAATCATATCTCGCAAACATGAATTTTACTTAAAAGAAAATATAACTTAGCTTCTCTTTTACTTAGAAATGAGTTAATCTTCAAAAGGTTTTTAAACTGTGACACAGGAGATTTGTTTTCAGTTCCTGCTACAAAAGCTTTCTGCATTATACTAGGCAAGCCATTTGCTTGCTCTCTCCCTTCCCTATTTGTCTAAACACGTCCCTTTCTTCTTATTTAATTGTCTTGGCTATGTGCTGTGACAATGCCTAGCTCCCTTCTCTCTGTGTCCCCACACTCCGTTGAAGGGGACACACAAACTTGGACAATACCTAACAGCAAACCCAATAACCTGGCAGAAATACAAAGCATGTATCCTTATCCTTATCTTTATCCTTATCCTTATCCTTCACCATTCCATTGACTTCTCCAAACAAAATATACCTTGACATCAACGGACTAAGCCCACCTGCCTGGTTGTAATAAGGAGACTATTGTACCATTTGTTACAAAAATAAGTTGTCTTGAGCAGATGTAACACAAGCAGATGCGACCGATTACAGGAAATCTTGCCCACAGATCTGTTAGATACGAGAGTAAGGAACGTCCCCACCTTGCATGTTAGTCTGCACAGATGTGCTCATGTTTTCACATCCAGCCTTGTTGATTTTAAAGGGACTCCTTTGCAAGGGCAGGGTCTGACCACACAGATTTTGCTACAGCATCAAGAGCTGAATTCATGGAGAAATCCAAAAAACAGATTCTCACAAAATGCAAGAAAAATGCATGGGTGAGGGGAGGAGGTTGCAATAAGGAACGTGGAAGAGTCCCCACATCCATTTCTTGCACAGGGATGAAAAGCAAAGAATTTCTTTCACTCGGGATTACTGTTAAATATATACAACTGCTTTGACTATTTAATTTCCACGCAAGGAACAACTGGAACTGAAAAAAAAAAAAAGAAAAAGAAAGGCTTAATGGAAGCTTATGAAAACCGATTTGCCTCTGAGAGAAAAGCTCTGAGATAAAACCATTTTTCTGTAGGTAGCTACAGAAGCCGTTAAGACCGTGAACTGCAGAGTTACCAAGCTGCATCCTTCTGCCCTGAACACACAGCCTGCCCTGGCACAGGTCACTGGAGCTTTTGAGGGAGGTCGGGGTAGTTGGTTTGTTCCCCTGGGCCAGCTCCAGATGCCAGTCTGAGGCCCTGGGGGCTGGAGCATCTGCTAGTAAACCTTGCTGGTCTTTGCCTGACAGTGACTCACAGGTTTTGTCTGGCAAAAGGAGAGAAGGAGTCTGGCTTTATGCTTTGGAATTGCATAGACTGGGCAAGTGGTTCCCTTAACTGCGCCTGTATGGGGTTGATGCTAAGCAGATATGTGTTGTACCATATACGCTCTTGAGTTACAGCCAGCTCAGTCCCACCTCCCAAATCCAGCTCATTTTCTGAGTATGCATTATATCTCAACATCCATGTGTTTAACCACTGGTGCTACTTTGGTGTATAAACACGAATTCTCACTAGCAGGGAACCTGCCAATAACGAATTTATGAACAGAAAAGTGATGTGCGGCCTGTGACCACTCAGAGCATATTTTACGTAAAAAGCATTGCAGGTCCAAGGACAGGATCTACTTCCTGACCACTTGCAATCCACGCACAGTAAAACTGGTGAGAAGGAGACAGAAAGGCCATACACACTTCTCCAAACTAGCTGCTGTCACACGCTCTGTATTTATAGTTGGTTATTTTGGCAACAATAGTCTTTCATTTTGCATGACGTATAGGGCTTGAAGGAATGGACTGGGCACAAAAACATACCCACATACAGGGATGCTCTGACTCTTCCCTTATAAATACACCATGCAAGTTATCTTTGTCGCAAGTGCATGTGCAAAACTATGCTTCATTTCACCAGTTTTACAACGTAACAAACGAGAGCTGATGGTAGTTCTCAGCAGCCCACCTTCCAACCAGAAATGAAGCAATAGCGTATTTCAGGTGCTTTAAAAGGAAAACACTGTCTCTTATTAGCGACTGTGCACTCAAAGATGAGTGCCGCATTGAGTCATCAGAAAAAAATGGAACTATGAGACATTTGCAGGTGGTGGCTTTTTTCCTGAAACGAGATGTGTCAAGGCATTAAGCAGTACACCTGGTAGCAAATGATTGCTGGATTAGGTCCTAAAAAAGATGCTAATTTTAGAGCATCTTTGTCATGGTTTAAACTGAAAATTGCCATGAAAGGTGCCCAGAAATACCATCTGGGAAAGAAGGAGGAGGAAAGTGTGCATCAGGTCCGGTTTAAGCCAATAGTGTCAGGACGCAGATTAGAGCGAAGGCAGACCTAACATAAAATATCAGTACTGGTGCTGCATTTACCTAAAGGGAAGTCATTGCAGATTCACAGACAGGTAGGAAGTTCAACTTTGTAAATATGCGACTGGCCTGGGACTTGGGCTAATACAATTCTTGGCCGATAGATTTTCTGCAGGTACTCGGACAAGCCAGTTATGCTCGCTCTCTCTCAAAACCACACCTGCACAACAAGGATGCTACTTCTCTGGCTCACTGTTTGCGGAAGGGGACAGGGATTTTTGCACACATTGGAACTAAAGTCCCAGGGAGAAGGAGTCAGCAGAGCAGCGCTGGCAAGTCTGAGCGTACGTGACTAGGGATGGGGAGAGGGAACTTGCCACCACGCTGAACATAAATGACGTGGCTTCCAGGAAAAGGGGGAAGCTTGCCAGAGCTGTATTTAAACAGGTGGTTTAAAAACACCATCTGTGATTTCAACTGCCAGTGCTGAACCAGAATGAACTGCTTTTTGGGAGGAGTATATGAAGATGGAAAGCCATTTATGATTCTCTGGGACTATGATAGCAAAGATCAGCCAAGACGCTTTTAGACCTTGTTCTCCACATCAGTTGTGTTTTGGCGCTGTGTCACTAAGCTGTGGCACAGGGGAAGGCAGTAATAGTAACACATGTATTGTCATAGCATCCATCATGGCAAAACTGATGGTCTAAAGATATAAAACAACTGGGATTTGAAGGAGAAAGTCACGCATTTTATTAGCTCAAGGGGTACAGTTGTGGGAGGAGCAAAAACCAGAAAATCTTCTGAACACCAAAGTCCATGGCACAGGCCACGCCATCAGAGTCCCCAGGGCTGTGAAAGTCACGCAGCAGGTCAGGGCTGTGACACACAGACGGCAGCTTTATGGCCACAACAGTAAAATCGAGGACAGCTGGTCGGGATGGTTGATTTGCATGACCAAGGATCCGGTTATTTCTCTAAAAGGACACAGTCCAAACTGGTGGAAGTCCTTTGCTTCGGGGACAAGGGCAATGGCCTCTGTAACAGCAAATGGTGCACTAGGGGACGGGGTGGGGGGAGGCTCTGTTGAGGCAAATAAAGACTTTGCAATGAGTTTAGTAGCTGTGCATAAAACCAGCTGCTAAAGTGCATCACCTCTAATTAGATTATCGGACTCTCGCATGTGTATTCTATGAAAGCCTCCAACATTTTAATTACTAAGGGTCACATGTCAGAGGATGATTCAGGTGAGAAAAGCATTTCAGGCAGGGGAAAGATGAATTCTCCCAGTTGGGTCTAGGAAGGTGGGCTTAAACACAGCTGTGTTTTGAAAAAACTTCAATAAATTGAAAGGTATGAGGTGCCAATTGCCTTCTCCTCTTGCAAGGCTTCATATAAAATGAAGGGAGAAGGGAATGAAATAACAAAGCCCGATGCACACCATTAAGGTTCGTGCTGCAAGCGCTGGAAGTGTTATTAACCTGCTAACCAAACACACAGGCTTTCATACAAGTGTCTGAGCAGAGGGAACAAAGTAATTTATCTAATTAAAACATGAAACTTGACAACTTTTTCTTTTCTTGAAAGTCATGAGCACTCACAGCACCTCATACTCCGTTTCAGTAGCTAAATTGCCTCAGGAAATAAAGTTTTTAAAAAGTCACAGGCAGGATAGCTTTGAAATTTCAAGCTGCCCCTATAAAATAAGAACAAAGCAGATATAAAGCATCACAGCTTTGCAGCTTTTCATTTATTTTTTCAGTTCAACTGGCATAACGTTCATCTCCCCTTCTTTGTACAATCCCCTAAAATTCTGAACTGTATGACATGGAAATTTATGTTTCTTCAGGCCTGTTCTTTTATAAAAAGCTTCTAGCATTGCCCAGTAAGGTTGACTGACACTTCGCATTATAGGACACAGTTGCTTCTGGCTTTGCCAAACGTTATCCATTTGGAGTAATACCGCCTCTGCTGAATGTTTGCCTCAGGCTGATTATCTTTAATAAAAAAATGAATCAGTCAAAATGGTTCAACTGTTTCTAAATAAAACACTAGAAGAAACGCTGGTTTGGACATTAGAGGAATATCTTTTTTTTTTTTTTTAATGCTAAGGTGACTTCCTATTTTGAAAGAGAAAATTGAAGTTTGGCAGAGATGGCTTCCAAGTGAAGCAAAGAAGAGAACCTGGCCAGGTTTCAGACATAAAGAAAATAACGTTTCAGAAATTCAGGTTGCTAAAATTACACTCCTGACTGAGCACGCAGTGCCCCAGCATACAGCCAAGCTGCCCGAGTGCCATTCTCCCAGAGGATTACCAGGGCAAAACTGGTCTTTCCCGTAAGCCCACATCAGCGCGGAGGCAAGCGGTGGAGCAGAGCCCACCGCCTCTCTGGGGAGCGGGTCACCGGCGTCCCGGGAGCTGGGAGGAGGTAGCTGTCTGGTCCAAATGCGGGTAACGCACCAGCTCAGGTGGGAAGTGGAGGAGTGCACTCAAATAAGGAGTGAAGTGAGGGCTAGGAAAGATAAATCAGGGTTCAAAGGACCAAGGAAAACTAGACTCTACAGGGCTACACAGGCTTAGGCTACAAAGCGCAGCAGATCCGCGTGGCTGCAGTTGTTTGGTGGAGGGAGGGGAAGGATGCTGCACCAAAAACTGCACTGAGACTGGGGCTAATGGTAACAAGAATAAGAGATGAGGACTCAAACAAGTCACTGGGTTTCTGTTGCTCATAATTTAACTGCGTTTGGATGGATTTTCAGGAATGGTGAAGGGTGGGCCACCTCCTGACAAATCTCACTTTCCCTGCTCCAGAAGTCAGGTTTGCTGCAGCTGGCCAAAATGCCTGCAGCATCCTCACAGAGTATGGTTTGGGTTTGGGTTTGCTACATTATCAGCACGTTTATTGTGATCCTAAAAGATAATGCTTTGAATGCACATTAAGACTCCACAGCTCTCTTCCTCTACTTTCAAGGTCTACCAGCCATTTTCTAGTTCATATGGTAAATTATTAGAGGCAAGGGCTGTCTTAGATTATATGTTGACAGCTAAATATGAAAAGTCCCACATCTTGATTTCTAGGTGCTACAGTAATAAAAACTCTTAGGAATGCACATATTTTTCTTGCCATGCTGATCATTTTAAGGTAAAGGAGTGGCAACAAGGCCACAATGCCCACCCCTTCTGAGCACTGATCACAGCAAAGATTATTTGCATCATGAATTGCAGCTCACTTTTTCCATCTTCCAGCACCACTTTCAGGCATGATGTGCCCAATATGCCCACTTACAGATTCCATATGCCGCTTGTATTTTAACTTGCTTTGCCTTTTTAAGAAGTTTTTCCACCCTGCACTTTAACAGCACAACCAACCACAAAACTTGCATCGGAGAAGTCAATGAATCACTTTTCCCACCCCGTATCAACTGTTCTGTAACTACACTTCTCACTCCACAAAATCTTTTTGTATGTTACTTCGTAAACAGACAAAAGGTTCATTCATAAATGATGGCATGAAGTCAACTGAATGCTCTTGATCTGATGGTGGAGAAATGTGATTATTCTTGAAACTGTGCAAACTCCTTTATTTGAGTCACAGCACAAAGTTTTGCTGAAGTCTGATCAAATTAATTATTGCAATGACAAGTCCAGCCCATTAAAACTATTGTTCTTCCATCTCTGAGAATGAGGACCCTTTAATATTACGTTTATGTACAATAGTTTTACCCCAGCTAATCCACTACAGCAAGTCCATCATTTTTGCAGTGCAAAAGAATTCCTCTTCAAGTTATGATGATTACTGAAAAAAAGAGCCAGACAACTCAGTTTTAAAAAACAAAATGTGCGGTCACGCACACAATCTGAAGTCATATGGTCGGCATATGATGATTTCTGCCAGGAATGGAGTGTGTTTTACTGTAGCTTGGTTTCAAGTGCCTTTGATTTCTTCATCTCTAAAAACTCAGATATTTTCATGGGAAAAAAAAAAAAGCAAAAATCGTATGACACCTTATCATTACATTAGAAACCCTGAGACCACCTAACTAGCAGTTTATTTTGTCCCAAGTCCATTCATACTATGAATTTTTGACACTATTTGTACTCTCTTTGAACAACTTTATGTAATACGACCTTCCTGTCACTGTTTGTTCCCTTCAGAGCATTTGAGGTTTTAATAAAGACATACTTCAACAAAATGCATCAGATGATAGAAGCTTGAGGGTATAAATGTTTTAAGGACAGAATAGATTAAAACAAAAAACTCACACTCCATGACTAGCATAGATAGAAAAAGGAATAATATTTAAAATTTTCAGAAAACGGCTTGATAGCACAATTCCCAGATACCTCTGGGCAATTTCTCAACACTGCTCCCCAACGAAACACTTCCAGGAAGCTAAAATAAAAGAAGTTACTGATTTATTTTTCTACAAGGGCTCATGTAGAATAAATACGAGCCGGCCCAGCCTTAAACGGTGACGTACGATTATGCTTCAATCCGCACAAAGAAGCAGGTGGGCTCAGAGGTCCATCCCTGTGGTTCTCGGCACCATGTGTTACAATGCTCTGCCAAATTTAACACCTTCCACATCCCTATCAGACAAAGATTATCTTCTAGGTGACAGTCAACAGCCGGCAGGCACCCAGGTTGTGCTGTCAGTATCCATCCCTCATTAACAGCCTCTCAACCGTTGGCCCAGAGGAACATGTATTTCCAAGGCAATTAAATTATTTAAAATAAAAATTATTAAAAAGGATAAGCATCAGGATAAAGCTGCAAAACCAAAATTAGTGTCTGTCCTTCAGTCCCATGGAAGTAAGCGCAGGACACAGGGGCAACACAGAGCATGCAGATGTCTCCTGGAACACTGGGAACAGGAACAGGGTGGCATTACTGGGATGGGAGGAGAGGAAAGAGAGATCTTGAAGAGGAAGGCAAAGGACTGAAATCCACAGGAATTTTGGCTGCGTGAACTCCACGGCTGACAGAATTGCTTGTTTTTCAATATGGGCCAATGAAACTTATCTCGGTGTAAGTACCCAAGTGTAAGTACCCAAGCAAGTGTAAAATATGCCTGGCCTGCAATGAGGTATTCTTGCAAGGATGTGCACCGTACACAAACGTGTGGCTTACAGAGGCACAGCGTGTTAGAAATCTCTCTGAGGATCAGAAAACACTTGCTCTGTTTTTGGTACTTGCCTCTCATTAGCAACATTGCGCTAAAAGAACCAGTAGTTTGCCTCAATCCTTCATAAATATCTCAAACTAATCTGAAGTAAGAAAATTCAATCCTTTCAAATCCTCCTGATGCCATTCATAATGAAGAATTCAAGTCCTGAGGAGGGATGCTGTACAAGATAGCCAAAGTCGTTTAATAAGATTATCCCGGTGCCTCCTTTATGAACTCTTGTCTTTTGATAGCTTCATTAATATTGTCCTGACTTGTCTCCCTTGTAGACAAGCTATTTTTCAGCAATAAAAGCAGTGGATTATTTATTGACTGGTCTCCAAATTTATTTTTGCCTTTCACTTACTTTTACAAGCAGCGCTTCAGTATGTTAAAGCAAAGAAAAAAAAGTATCTCTCTCCCTCTCCACCTGCCCCATCAAACGTGACCACAACTTCGGACCTTCTTAGGTCATTTCTGAAGTCAGATAATGATGAACTCCAGTCACCAGGCAGGAGAGATGACACAGGCTCCCCAGCCAGGCGCAAGGCTTTGCTTCAGTCGGTTTTACTCTGTAAGAACAGGTCTACCAGACAGTCACTCTCAACCCCATAAAAATTTCAGTTACTGAGCTTTACCTCCTCCTGGCCAAGCGCCTGGGCAATTCATACCATCACAATCTATAGTCTCCAGTCAAACATACACTTCTCATTACAAAGATTTTGTTATGATTTTCTTAAACTGTTTAGAAGTTTTGGTTATAAACGTGTACAAGCAGATCAAAGTGACAGTTTGCCAGATCCATGAATGAGACCATGCGTTAGCTCTTTTATTCCTGTGCTACAGTTATCTGGTATAAGGTTTTCAAGAGGGATATTATTAACAACTGCTACCCAAACCCCAAATATTTTGTGGTGCTGCAGTGTTATACAATAGTACATTTATGTTAAGGGCACATACTGTATTTTCCTTACGCATAGCTAAATGGGCTATTTGAAACAACCAACCTTCTGCCTTACAACCTTCCCCGCTGCTGAATAACATGTCAACATGTAACAACACTGGAGATGTTTGCTTTTGTCTCTCTTACTCTCAATGCTCTCCGCTTTTCATCACAGTCAAAACATCCTCATTCCTTTACCTATATGGGATTAACCAGAGCCTGAGTTATTCCTGCAAAAGTATAGGGGTTTAATCCCACTGATCACCTTCCTCCACCTAGTAGTTGACATTTATTTCTACATAAAAACTGTAAAACAAAGTAAGTTTCACTGCACATAACATTGTTCCGTTCCATCCATGAGAAAATATTGATGACTCCCAAGACAAGTGCACACAGTGTACCCACTTACATAGTCTGTTCAAAATAAAGATGTATATATCCAATAATATTTGTTACATCCTCCTTACCCTTTGGTCCATAGGGGACCAAAGACAGGAGATAATCATTAAGAGGAAAATTTTCTCTGCTTTAGAAAAAATCAAAGAATGCTACTCCTTTTTTATAATTTTCAGATCCTTCCACCAAATCTCCATGACTTTGCAATTGGCACTAGCCCAGTAAGCTCATCAACCAATTATCTTAAATCAGCAATGATTTTTTTAATTTTTAATTTTTTTGGCTGACCTTGAATTTCACAGAGTCTTACTCAAATCTGGTAGCTACTATGGTGAGACCAACCCAAGTTAGTGGTTTAGAAAAAGGAGTACCTCCTGTGCAAAGACCACCCAGTTCCTGAAATATTTCACATATATCCTCTTGCATTATAATTAGTGCATGAGTTGTGCCACAACAATGAAGGGTGTGAATCAGTTTTCCATGCCTGCAATTCTTCTCTAGAAGATCTTACCCAGGTACGACTTTTCGAAAAATCTCTGACCCACCCTCTGTCTCCTCGCAGTGCAGACCTACAACCTTAGCAACTCTAGGACCCATCAGTGTAAAACACTCTCCAGGTTTTTTACCATCCAGTCAGTTATTAAGGACACCGGTTACCAACCGTTTTGATTCAATGCCTCTTAAAAATTTCCCAGTGGAAAGAATGACCCTGTGCGGTGAACTTAAACAGATTGAGACAGTAGGCTTAAAAATCAGTGAACTACCTTCTGCCAAATCTTTTAAGAGTATTCCACAAGACACAGATTTATTAACACTGATTTATACTTACTCCAGCCGTGATCACGTAACATGATAATAGAGAGTATTAATGACAGTGATGCGTCAACTGCAGAGGGAAATTTATAAAGATGACCAGCGCAAACATATATCAGGAATTACACTTCTGGATTAGAATAAGATTTTGAAACTTCCATAACTTGACTATTTATGGAGATACTGTGTTTAAACGGGAGAACATTCAAATACTGTATTTAAACTGGAAATACATCATTCACACTGTACTGTGATCAAGTCAGCTGCAGGAGGTGATTAAAAAGGTAGCAGCAGTGCTGGAAGTAACACCCTAGGTCACTTTGCTTAAAAAAGCAGTGGGAGCAAGGTCTCCCCCTGCTAGGAGCAGAAGTCCTTCTCGCAGCTGGCAAGCTGCAGGCACACTTTCTGTGAACAGGCCATGAATCCTATGGTACAGAAGGACGTACCCAAGTGTGTGAGCTCAGTCACCGATGTCAGGCCTTCACGGCATTAATGTCTGTAAATAAAGGGAATGTAAATAAAGGAGAAACACAGCATTGGCAGCTCTGTAGCCACACCTCACCCAACAGATGCAAAATGTCCCTGCCAGCAGCCACGGGTGGGCAAATTTTATGCTGGCTTGTATAGGCAGCCCAGATTTCTGGCATCCAGGGAAATGTGCAAATCCCATCTCCATTCCAAAGGGGTCGGTGGGGAAGAGCAGAAAGGTGGCGAACTGCCTGATTGCTTTGGCTGTGCTGGGCACAGGCCAGGACTGTGGCTCTTGGCTAGCGTTAGTGCGATCCCGAAAGCGAACGCAACATTAGGACAGCTTCTGTTGGCTCCTGCTGTTCAAAGAGGTCGCGCAACCGAGGAGGTCTGTGTCCTGGCAGAGGAAGGGACGGGCTGGGCAGCAGAGAAGCTGGAGACCTCCTACCCACCTCCTTCCTCCAGTGCTGAGGAGAGAACTACAGGGCCACAAGTGCTCGTGGCATAAATTCAGCTAAATCACTTCATTCCTTCCCCTTTCCTTCCTCTCTCCTTTTTTCCCCAAATGCTTTAACAGCTATAATTAGGGCAGGGCCAGTGGGAAGAGCAAGGCTTAACATTCTTAACATCATCTTAACATAGGCCAAGTGCTAGTACTTTGATGCCATAAACCCATAAAAGAATAGCAGCCTAGGGTTAAAAAAGAGTCACAAGATTAAGTAAACTCTCTAAAACACTATTCTTATAACTATATAGAATAACCTAATACTCGGGGAGTTTACACTGCTCTCTTCTCTGCCAGATAAGCTAACCACATCCCTATAACCTAGTAGAGTATGGGCCAGCTGAGTTAAAGACATTTTTTCAGAAGCACTGATTTACTAGTATCTCCACTCTTTCAGTGTTCACCTCTCATGCAGCGAGATTTGTGTTGCATCTTTTTTAATTATCACTTTGATCGTTAAGGTTCCTGAATGAAAAGTGAAGACAAACATTCACGAACAGCAGATTCACAGTAATGTGGTTTACGGGAAAACTATAAAGTTCTTTAATGATAACTGTTTTCTCCTGCAGCTTTTAATAAATGTAACCGCTTAAAGTATCTAATAAAGTATATAGTATAAAATATAAGCAAAGAATATAAAGTATATACTAAACTGTAAAGAATATAAAGTATATAATGAAGTACAAGCCTGAAATTTTCTAACCTTCTTTTTTTAACCTTCTTTTAACCTTTTCTTTTTTAACCTTCTTTCCCTCATCTCACACAAAAAGGGTCACAATGAGGCAATATAATCTATTTGGCCTTCTTTTCCAGTCTGTACCAGTAAGAATCTGGAAGCTGAAGCCTGGTCTAGTAAGAACGTTTTCTATTGTCCCCTCAGCGTTCAGCCACTGAGCGGATTGAGACCACTGCTGTTGCGAGGCTCTTCAAAAGCATAGAGTTCCCGTGCATCTCCAGAGATGCAGACGGATAAGTTGGTTCTTCTGTTCTTATTTTACATACAAATTTACCACGACCACACTGCATCACAGACGGTAAAACCTGGTTTAAACCAGGCCCATTTGCTTAGGGCCAGGAGCATAACTGCGACATCCCTAGATGCCCCGAGGACTGCAGGACACACACACTGCAGACTTTTTTCACTATTTGTCCAAGGAACTCCATCAGTTACAGCTGAAAAATCCCATCCCTACTGTTTGCTCTGCCTAGCACACGATGGCTGGCCAGCACTGCAGGCAACTCAGCGTTTCATTAACACAGCCCAAAATGCAGTTTGGATTACAGCTTGTGGAGCAGTAGTTTTAACCCTAGTGCCTGCCCCTTTTCTTTAGCCACAACAAAATGAACAGAGCTCCCTTAGAAAGAGGACAGAAAATATATTTGTAAGCATAATGATCAGCTCGTCCCCCCGCTTCTCCCCCAACTCCTGCAAACACAGCCTGCCTGTGAAGTCTGTCGTGAAATCCGCATGTGCGGCATTCTGGGAAGGGAGTGATGGGAGAACATCCTTTTCATTTCCTAAATTAAAAGCAGTGATTGAATTAGCCCCCCCCGCCCCAGCATCACCGCTGCCCCGCATAGCGTGTGACCGAGCTGGATGCATCTAAACAATAGGCCCATACAGATGATGCACAATAATTCTCTGGCTGAGTTGGGATCTGTCTTCTTGGCACCTGCTGCAGCTGAAACCTCCCATCTGTGCTCCCCAGAGAGCTACGGCGTGTCAGTACTTAATGTGCTTGGTGTCACTGGGCTTCCTGCACTCTTGTTTGATACAAATGAAAGAGAATTTGGGGAGGAGAGGGCTGGAGGGGGGAAGAGGGTCACAAAAGCCCCCGCACATAAAGGGCCTGAGTTTTAATTAGAAAACAGGTTGGAGGGCACTGACACTGTGGGCAAACACTTAGTGCGGTGCAGAAGTAATTAGGTGCACAAATCTCTGTTGTTAACAGACTCTTCAACATCTATTATCCCCAGAGCTGCACAAAAAAAAACCCACCAACAACGGATCCCATGTGTGAAAGGGGCTGGAAAGCTTAATTTTCACTTCTCTTTATTCAGGCGGATCAATGAGAGAGAGGGAAGGAGAACTGGGAGGATACAACACTGGGCAGCCAAAGTATGGGTCGCCCTTCACCCTCCCTGCCCCACTCCCTCTCTCCCTTTACCACACCGCCCTCCATGCCAAATACACTCCTTCGCTTCTCCCAAACTATACGCTTATTTTATTACGGGTCTGTCACATGTTTTGTTCTGGTTTTCCCCCACTGCCTCACTTTATTATTACAAGTTTCATCACTCTCCATTACTGCAGTTGTACCCCCAGGCTTTGCTGACAGGTAGGAGGACAAAGCCTATGTCTTTATTGCATTTCTCTATGTATTCAGTTTGCTTGCAAATCTGGCTCAAATGTGAGGTGACCACTCTGCACTGGATATGCAAAACAACAATAAGAAACCCAGAAGCTTCTCCTTGGCACCGATTATTTCCTGCCACTGTTTTAAAAAACCCCAACTTTCCTAATATTTCCATCTCAGGGACTCTCAACTGCTTTACAAAAGCAGCTGTGCGGGTCATTCTAGTTACATTAAAACTTGAAATTGAGGGTAGCTATGAATATAAGGTATACATGTTTTAAAACTGCCATAGGACTGAGAAATGGCACAGTGCAAATCAAGTTATCGATTACCAGATGTCACATTCTGCTCCCTTATTCACAGTGAGTAAGCCAAACCCCCAAATTAGGACCTTTCATATACTCTGACAATTCTGCTCTTTATATTCTGCCAGAATAAATCAGAAGTCCCCTGAAGACACAAGAAAATACCAGTTTCCATGTGATCAAACATACAAGCAAGTCACATTCAGGATGCACATGATTAAATTCCACAACTCCCCCAGTATTTTAGATAATTTTTATCTCTATTTTACTAAAAAGTATATAAAATCCCAAAGGTTTTTTTCTTGGATTTAGCTAATGGAAGTCAAGTGCCTGCATCTGCAGGTAGGCACAAAAGTGAGTGTCCTGCTTTCTGTCTTCAGCTTGCACTTCAGAAATACCGATAAAAAAATCTGACTACTCACCCAGGATCTGCTGCTCCACCACCTGCTGAAACACATGGGAACTGTTTCTTTCGTATCAGTAAGCCCTGACTCAGCTCCTGTTGGACCAAACTTCAGGCATGAAGTCTTGGAAATAATAGGGGATCCCTAAAGGTCATAGACATTGTCACTGGAAGAGTCAGGAAAAAAGCTGAACAGTCTGGTCTGCCAGGTCCTCGGCTCACTGTCGCAGAGCAATAGCTTGGTGTGCACGAGTGAGCGAAACCTCCCGTTTACATTGTTCTGCTCTTTGCTTTTAAGTTAGCTACTTATTTTGTAAGCAAATCCTCTTTCCTAGTCTAAGAGTTGGGATCGCATCAAAGAGGTAAGATGCCGTCTGTGTAAGAACTGACTGTAAAAATTGTTTCCCAAACAGTAGAGATACTGCTTAGGTGCTGAGGTGAGTTCACATGCAATTGCACAACAGGGTACACTGAAGTATCGTAAGTGTTACACCCAACGATCTTTGCATTGTGGTGACCCTGAACACTGCTGCGATAGCTCTGTCCCTTGGTCACATACTGCGATCCTGACGCCGGGGTTCACCATCTTCACATGCAAGTGTGGAAGCCAATAACTTCTGTAAACTGCTCACAAATATCCTTCCCGACACAGCAAATACCACAATTAGGATTGAAAGTTTTAACAGAGACTGTTGCAACGTGCTGCAGCGGTCGCTTAACGCTGTGGTCCATGGGCAGCTTCACCTCCTACGTGGGGTGTTTTCCCAGCAGGAAATATTCCTTCTTGATTCACTTGCAGACTATATTATTTCAATACTAGAAAAGCTGAGTTCATGCTATCAATTACATTTTCAAAGCCACTTTATGTTATTTGAGAGAAGTGCTAAGTGCATAATGTGAAACCACAAAAGTGCTTTTTTGGCATTCTTTAACTTAGGAAGAAATGACTATGCTAATTTAAGGTGGTTGTAACTGTCCTCAGACTGAATTTCATCCCAAGGAAAAGTTATTATTGTTATGTGCCTTTTGGAAAAAAAAATGCTTTTAAAAGAAGCTAAGATGACCTTCCTCACTGTAACACCATTATTCTGCTAATGGCACACACTGAAGGGAGGTGTCTAGGGACTAGAAAACAGAAACAGGAAATCTGGACAATTCAGTCAGTCCTTTGCTCTGCTATTGAGTTATTATTTGGCCTCAGGCAAGTCTAGGGAAGTTAGCGAAGAAGTTTCTCTGACTCAATTGTCTTTGGGTGAGACTTATACATCCTCTATGCATTCTCAGTTGACTTCTCCGTAGAACTGAGATACTGAATACTCCCAGAAACGAATTGATTAATCTTTGCAAAACACTTTCTAATCCTTTGGCAAGACTACTTGATGATTATTGCACACTTTAAGTGATATATATGGATATAGGATATTGATATCTATATATATAGATAGGCATGCTTCTCTCTGTGAAATATTTCCAGATAAATTATTGATGTTGGCTTTTAATGGCATATACACTTTTATTAATAAAGAGGAAAATATTTAAGCATACTTTTATCGATAGGACTGCTTTTAAGCTACATGGGGACAACGTAAAAGACAACTATATCATCTCTCAGTGGGTCAGTTCCATAACCACTTTAAACTGGCTTAATGCAGGCTGCCACCACCAAAAAAAGTAGTTTCATCCTCTCCCCTGCCATATTTTCCTGCACGCATCCTTGTGCTGGCAGTAATGCCTGTGCACTTTGAAATCTCTTTTTATTTTTTCCCCTCCCCTGGATGTTTTTCGGCCAAATCTTTTCCTCTGCGCGGTTGTGTGGCGGCACGGCAGCAGGAGTGCTTGAAAGGTAAGGCTCCACATCAACCCTAAGCCAACCTCTATCTCAGATGATGGCTTCAGGATTAGGAGAGAGGTTGTGAACCAGAGCACAGGGGATCTGGAGTCACCGAAAGAACACACCGACCATTTCCTAACCCTCCTCTACTCACTAGCTTCTGAGCAGCACCGGGTCTGCCTGCCAGCTCAGTAGCAGCCCAGTCCGTGTTTCTCTATGGCGCGTGGGAGCTTTCAGCATTACTATGTGAAATCCATCTCCGAGTACAAATACCACATGGAGGAACTGCAACGTGAGACTAGCGTAAAAGCTGTCTTTGCTGAGAGCCCAAATACACACACCAGCCTTAACAATACAGATTAAAAAGTAAAATTAAAAAAAATGGCTCATTTTGCCAGATAAATGAAGAAGAACAGTTATCCTGGCAGCATATGTTTTATTTATAGTAACAGGTAATATCTCTGAGGACTGCCAAATACTGAGCAAAATGCAACTGAGTGCAGTGTGACTATTAATAATAAATTTTAACTCTTAGTTGGTCACTTCACTCACGTTCCTTTGCTTCTCCTGTCAAAGCAGCAAAGCTTGCTGACAGCTTCCATAAATAGCAGAGATTTAAATAATTCATCAGCAGGCAAACGCAATGCACATTTATACAGAATGTGAGCATCTCCCTTGCTAGCTCTTAGAGCCCAAGTTCGCTGAATGCATTTCCTTGTAGGCATCAGTCAGCTCCAACATAAAAGAGCAACACAAGAGCATAGAATCAAAGGGAGTAGTTTTGTCTGTGCTTTTACACAAGGGACAAAAACTTCCCTAATTCTTAAAGCTGACTTTGGCAATCACTAAACTTCTTGCTTGTACAGTGCAAATAACTACATTTCTCACTTTTAAGAGCCCTCCTGCATATTGAAAGAATGATTAAAAGGTGTTTAGAAGCAGGGAAACTGACTTTCCAAGGGGCCTTGGATGCTTAGATACACTGCTGAGATGTCACTGACATTCACAAAGCCACCCCTCAAGTGACAGCTAACCCTGTAGGTCCGTAATGGTGTGCTACAGTAATGCCATATGCTGTTTATAATAGCTATCCGTAAGTAAGGTAAGCTTGGAAATGGAAGATGCACAGCAAAGTGTGGGGACTCCCAGGCCAATATATGATGTATCTCCAGAAGGCCAAAAAGAAGCCGAGTGAAATGCCACAGTAACATGTCTGGACTGCTTCCAAAACAGAGTTAATATATTCAGCAATGGCTTAGATGCCTTCACGTAACACTACTACTCAAGTCTTTGCACCACTGTCCGAAAGCCCACAGCACCGAGTCACTAAGTATCTAGTACATACCTGGGCCCCATTGTGAGCCACAAAATACTGGGAATGTGTCGATTTAATCTGCCAGGCTCAAACCAGGGGTGTGCTCTCCAGGCACCGATCCCCCTGCGCTGCCAAGGAATCGTGCAGAGGACACCACCACTTCCTTCTGCTCAGTGACTTAGGACGTTGACCTGGAAGGCTCCAGGAACTAGTGCAGTGTCTTGGGCTTTGGGAGATATAGGTCAAGTTTTTTAGACAGAGGAAGGTTTTGAACTGAGGTCTCCTATACAGGTGAATGCACTAGCTACCAACCTGTTGGCTACAAGGAGAAGATGCAATGCTGATTCCTCCTCTGGCCAGCCACTGGAGTGAAGCTTACAGAGAGCCGGCTCCTGACTTATGCTCAAGTGGAGCTAGCTGTTTATAGTGAACAAAAGAAAACAGATGCTGCACATTTGTCCAAATACCAACATTTCTTCTATAATACAGTCAAGTAGAACTGGTTCCACATAAAAAAAACCAACTCAAGGAATAAAAAAAGGTTCTTAAATTAGCAAGCCTAATGTGCAAGGATCCAGCATGCCCTTGAACATATACAAATATCTCTAAGGATCAATTTGACTTTGCTTGCGCTTAACATTACGCAAATGCTTCTCGGGATCAGGGACTATATTTTCCTCTTGCAACCAAATAACACCATCGTAATTAATAGAAACCAAAAAGAAATACAGGCTACAAGATTGGTCATTCCAACAAAATAGCCCCACTAACTGAAAGCAAACGCCTGAATATTCAAGAAAAATTAGTTGAGCAGAATGTGCAATCGCATCGGGAAAATCTATTACTTATTCAGTAGCAACTGCATTAAGGATATCATCACAAGCAGTAGCACTGCCAAGTACTATTAAGAAGCTGTGCATTGAGTCAGGCTGCTCCTCATAATTTATTAAATGAATGCCTCTTTCTTCATTCCAGCAAAGACTGGCTTCTGAGATCGTGATGTTAAGAGTGATTGGGTAAATTGTTTTCTGCAGGACAGTTTTCCAAACAGCGATAATTTCTGTTTGCTTCGTGCACTGTGGAAACCAGTGCCTGATGTTGATGCAGTCCCCGTGGGCCTGGCCGTTGCTCAGCGGGGTGGCCTCAAGCTCCAGCTAGGATCTGGGGGCATTTATCCTCTGTCGGGTGCTGCAGGAGATGTAACCTCCTTCAGAAAAAGCCAGCTGATGTGCCGGTGGTCCCCTCACCTGCACTGCTAGAGAGCTGAAGGCTGGCGCCTCCCAGGGAGCATCCCATCGAAGCCAGGTCTGTTCAGGTGCCCAGCACAGCCCTAGATCCCCACACCAAGCCAAGAGAATGTAATGGTGTCTCTTGCAATCTCACTGCTCATTTTTGCTGAGGTTTTTCAGGCTATTTGGAACATATGCCATCCAGCAACCCAGCACAGTGCTGGCACAGGAGTTGCTACAGCTGCTGTAAGATGTAATATATGAGGATTCCCCTCAGCTGGAGGAGTCCTTAGGCAGCTCCAACCCACAAATTTACATTTCCTTTAACGTCAGCCTGTGCAAAATAGTGTCTGGAGATCAGACAAGAGGGCTTCCAACTATGACTTCCTATTATTTCCACTAAGCAAGTACATTTTCACAAGTTCTGTTATTCATCTGCACAGGAAAATCCCCCTGGATCCCCACAGGAGCGGGAGCAAAATCTCAGAACCACAGAATGGTTTGGGTTGGAAGGGACCTTAAAGCCCATCCAGTTCCAACCCCCTGCCATGGGCAGGGACACCTCCCACCAGACCAGGTTGCTCAAAGCCCCATCCCACCTGGCCTTGACAACTTACAGGGATGGGGTATACACAGCTTCTCTGGGCACAATGTGCACACGACGCTTCTCTGGGCAACCTGTGCCACTGCCTCACCACCCTCACCGGGAAGAATTTCTTCCTTATATGCAATCTAAATCTACCCTCTTTCAGTTTAAAACCATTGCCCCTTGTCCTGTCACTACAGGCCTTGGTGAAAGTCTCTCTCCATCTTTCTTATAAGCCCCCTTTAAGTATTGAAAGGCCGCAATAAGATCTCCCTGGAGCCTTCTCTTCTTCAGGCTGAACAACCCCAAATGCAAAGCTCTGTGTTGGCAGCTCCCCTAATTTCTCCCAGCTGACCACAGACTAACTGCTTGGGTTGACTTCTCTGCTGTTCTAGGCCAATCCTTTAAAAAAATGCAAGACCAAGGCAAAAATCAGGAGCACCCTGCAAAAATGTGCAAATCCAGAAGCAGGTGACACAGATCAATTCAGACCTTTTTAGGAGAGCCACACTTAATAATGTCCTGCTGCTTATGCCCTTTTACAACAGTTTTCAGGCAACAGCGAATGCTTCTGAGTCTCATCTGTGCTTTTATTTCAAATAATGCTATTATAGGAATCTGAAATTATAGATGTCCTGGGAGCCTGTTCTGTTTAGCCTCAACACAAGTAAATGCATAATCTTCAAAACTTTAATATATATATACATATAGTCAATTTGGAGTGTTTTGAGTTTGAAGTCTCACTATAAAAACCTATTTGAAAAAAAGCTAAGCCCTGTGGATTTCCCATCTAGACTGCCACACCCAATTTTTGAGCAGTTGCAGAAATTCTGCAGGAACTCAAATCTGGGATTTCACCATTTTGGCTTAACCTGGCCCCCTTCCTGTGCAGCATTCGTGATAAGCAGGTCACTTCTGGGATAAATCTTAATGCTTTGGCAGTTCTATAAACATACACAAGGCAGTCCTTTTGATGGACACCCACAGCTTCCTGAGTTCAAAACAGGACTTCCCTCCAACTGTGGTAGCACACATGCTGCCATCAACCTCTTCGCCTCCCTTGGAAGTTACCACAAATGCATCCAGCTGCTTTGGCAACAAGTCGATCACTTGAAGGGGGGGGAAGCTGCAAAGAAGCAGTGGTCTCCCTTTATTTCCAAGCAGATCTGCTGTTATATCTGAAATTATGCTAACTAGTGCTTCTCTTGGCTGCCTCAGTGCAGAGGCTACTGCCTGCATGGCCTTGGAGATGAACTTGCTTCTCACCCCTTGAGGCACTGCCTCAAACCAAAGTTGAGGACTGTTACGGAAACCGTGAGGGACAAGCCTGCACCACCACTGTATACGCTCCTGGGATACATGGGAAAGGGCAGTATAGAAGACCTTGTATAAAACCCATAATTAGCAGACACGCACACATTATTCTGTTTTTCCTCCTAGAAAATTTTTTCCTTTCCCAACACAAAACACAGCACAATAAATTATTAAACCAGAGATTCAGAAAACCACATTATTTTGATGTCTTTGCACATCTGAAAATCTGACAACAAAATTTTCTACGAGCAAAGATGTGTTTTTCTTTTTTTGTCCCCCAGCTTCTCCTCCCCAACCCCTTCATGCTTCTTCCAAAGAAGGTCAATTTTTCATGCAAGCTGTACAAGTAACTGGCTCTGTTGTTTTGATTTTGCATTTCTGAGTTTTCATGATGCTGGCACCTGTGGGAAAAGATCACTGAATCTGGATAAGAGATAAGAGATCTACCTCGGTGTATTGAAAGAGGGCTGGCTGGAAGCTACATTTGGTTTTTAATTTTTTCCAATTTTTTAAAATAGAACGAAACCTCAGTGGAGACCTAAGACTTGAAAATATTACTGCAAGAATGGAGGGAGCAGAGATGGAGGGATAGGTTCTGTATTCTCACTTATCATACATCTTCACTGAGCAGGGTAAGAGGAAAGGGAGCGGGAGAAGAAGCAAATGTTTCCCTTCAGATTATTTCCTCTAGGAAAATAAGCTTTGGGTTTAAATGAGTATTTTTGAAAGCACACACAAAATGGATTCAGCAGAAAGACCACCATGGATATTTGAAATCAAATGAAAAGAGTCTGCTTTCTTTCCTCATTCAAGGGGAGAATAATTTTAAAGTGGGTGTTGTTATCTTTGCCCTGAGGAACTGGTTTCTAGTAGATGTGAAAGTCACATCGGCTATGGGATCCATTTCTGTTTCTTTCTTTCCCCTGAGGGAGGGTGAGAGTATCCCCAAACTCTCAGACATTAGTTTGGAACTTCAAGTTAAAAGTACCCGCTTATCTAAACATGCCTGCTTGTTTGTTTTCCAACAGCTCAGTAGAACGGACCTCTCTCAAGCCTGTGGGGGCCAGTCAAGGGACTTCTCCTCTTGCATCTGAGGTGGTCACCCACACCACATCTTACTCACTCCATAGTCTGCAGAATGCAAAAGCAGCACTGAGGAGACACTGGGAGAGATGGAGACAAAAGCTGGCATCAAGCAGTATAATCCACAAAATCACATACAGTTATTACTAGCTTTTTCTACCCAAAGGACAATTGGGCTAAGAGACTAAGGACAACCAAAGCTGAAAACTTAGCAACTGTCTGCAAGAAGAGAAAGCAGCTGGAGGCCTGCTGGCAGACTCTGCGATAGACGGAGCTCTCCATCTTAGAGGCACAGCACAAGAGATCAGAAGAGGCACAATGTGATCTGGAGCTGTGACTGCGGGATCGTTGCAACCTGGATAAAAGGAAAAAGTTCTGAAGCTTTTCTCATGACAGCTGGCAACAGTTTCATCATGGGTTTAGCAACTTGCAAGGCTGGTGTGCCAGACCATATCTTTCTTTCCCAAATTAGCGTGCTGACAAAAGCTCAGCGGGAGACGTGCTGCTGGTGTGATGTGCCTCTGTGGAGCACAGCACCTCTCCCTTCTGCTGAGTTTGTCTCTCAGTGGGAGCTGCTGCTTCTTGTCAATGCCTCCCTCAAAATGCTGCAGGTCTCCTGCAAAACCTCCCAGGGCGCAGTTTGGCAATCATGCTTGAGGTGCCTGTGTCCCAGCCTCGATGACAGCAGAAGGGAACCTTCCCAGCCTTCACCGTCACACACCAGTAAGGCTGATGGATGTGAGTTCAGCTCGGTGGGAGGTGACTTGGGTCTCTATCGGCATCTGCCTTCAGTTCCTCTGTGTTCATTCTCCCCGTTTCGTTCAGCATCCTTTTTTGGCTTACACATTCTCCATGATTCAACCCAAGTTTTCTTATTCCCAGTGCTTGCTTTCTTCACAAGTCTTGCAGGTTTTGTGACCTGCAATATATTTGGCAGCTGGCTCAGTACAGACTCATACATGACTTTACTGAAGAAGTTTAGTCTGGTCTAGTTTTGAGGGGAAGGTCAGTACTACAGTAACTAGCTGAACTATAACAAAGTACAGTGCCCTATGTAAATGCACCTTGCCTCTGTTTTATCTCAAGCTGGAGAGGTAAAGACCATAAGCTGATCACAAAAGAAGCAGGAAAGGAGAGTTTTGGAAGAGAGGGAGTTGAGGAAGTCATATAGTTTATTTGGGAAACCTGTGTAATTGCCTGAAGCACTGCCAATATTTGCTTTCAAGATTTTTGTGGGTCAGATTTCCTCTGCAAAGGCAATTTTAGCTCTGCAACTGGTCAGAAATGACTCATACGAGTCACTTTTCCACAGTTTCACTTTTCCACTTTGTTCTCTGTTTAAAGAAGTTCTCAGAGCCCTTGTTGGCATAGACAATATGATGTTTGTCTTTATATACCTCAGGTAGGGTCGGAGGGGAAGCTTAGCTTCTCCTTATGTCACCTGTCCCGTCCCTTACCAACTCACACAATCACAAAATAAACCACATTTCACCTGCTTTTAACTGTCTCTGGCAACACTTGTTCGTTCATTATCAAACACTATCACTGGCATATCTCAGGCCATGGAATAATTGCTCAATAAATTAACTTCACCACTTTCCCAAGAGGATCTGGACTGGACATAAACAGTCTGTTGGATATTCAGTTGTTGCAAACCGTTCAAAAAAGTTAAGTCAGAACAAACAGAAAACCGAAACAGGCAACTGGAGAATATAAGTGAAATTTTCAAAGCAGCCTATGCCTATGAAGGTACATTCCTGGGCCGTTCAAAAAAGTTAAGTCAGAACAAACAAAAAACCGAAACAGGCAACTGGAGAATGTAAGTGAAATTTTCAAAGCAGTCTATGCCTATGAAGGTACATTCCTGTTTATTTTAATGTGCTTACACTGCTTAGGTTTTTTTAAAATTCCACAGTATTTTGTTTCATTAAGTTCTCTCAACTTCTCCACATCTTTTCACTTCTGCCTTCCTCCCATGACTACAGGCTTCCCCATGGGTTCTGCCCAACATAGGGGTTTCTTTAGCTATGAAATAAAACTAGGATCCCCGCCCCAGCCACACTGTGATACTAGATCAAATGCCGCTTGGACTCTGCTTCAACAACACTGGCAGAGAGAAGCCTACTTCTGTACTGGAGCAACTGGAGGCAGAACGGATGGTCCTCGTTTTGCTTCTCTGCCCCAATGTTTTGTGAAGCAAAGGTTATACCAACAGTACCTTATTAATACAATCTTTCTTCCTCTCCACAGGAAAAAAAATGGCAAAACCAAAAAGACCCAACCAAAACCAGATAAGCGGCAAAATATAATGTAAGGGGTAGAAAAAAAAAAAAAGTAATTCCCTGGGAAATGCCATCTCCCGTTAACTATAGTTGTAAATCCAAATTTAAGGAGGCAAAGCAGGAAAAGATGCATTTTTTAGTTTAAGGTTTTGTCCCATAGGAGCTGGAAGAACTTGAACAATAGACACCCATCACAACTTCGTGACAACATAGCTCTCACCTGTGGAATGACTAAATCCCAGAATTAAAGCAAGCATTTACTAGACTAAATAAAATCCCGTCAAACCTGATTTCCACAGCTGGATTATGCCTTCTTAGACTACAGCAAGATAGTCAAGATTAGCCAAAGTCTTTCAAAAAGGAAGCCCACCTAAAATAACCTTTGCTTCATTATCAGGCCTAACTTTACCGAGCTGAATTATATCTTTGTCACAACCAGTCACAACCCTGAAGAACTCTGCTACACATAGGACAAAATTGTGAGCTCCTTATCTCTACCTTAGAGGAACTCCAGGCAACCAGGAAGCAGTTTCACTGTCTGTATTAATCTTTGCAGTACAGAGGCTGCTAAATTTTTTGCATACAATAGCTCAGTATTTACCCAGAGCGGTATGTAGGGGCATGACCTTGCCTTTAAACAGGAGCTTACCACTGCTACTACAGATAAAGTGGAAGATGAGAGCTTTTTTTTCCCTGTAGTGTCAGAAGTCAGTCACCTTCCACAGCTGGGTGGTTTTGCTGAAGACTCACTACCCATATTCACAACTACTGCGCTGGTGCATCAGCTATTTAACGGAGGGAGTGGGAGCAGGTTCTAGGTAGCAGCTGAATTTAGCTGTGACATTTCATTTCATAGTGAAACAGATTTCTCTTTTGCTAAGAAAGTGCTCACATGCTCCCCTCAACTTTCGCCAGTTTAATTACACCTTCAATAATTCAGTCAGTAGTTGCTCAGTCTTCCTAGTTGAATTATTTAGTAGAAGAGTGGAAAAACCCACAACTGAGCATGTGAGACAGAGCACTCTAGGAATGTGGCTAGGGTTGGGCACATACAACATCTGGGAGAGCGAGTCCTGGAGCGATTCTCCATCTGAGCCTAAGCTCAAATCTCCGAACACACAGGATTTCCCTTCTTCCCTCTTTGCCTTTGCGGTTTTCCTTCTTAGTAACACTTCCCATCGCCTTTCCTGAACAAAGCTTTTGGGTGTCCTTGTGGCTTCTCCAGTAAACTGTCTTTTCATATGCTGAATGGAAAAGTCAGCTCCCAAACACACTTCAAGGCGAGACTTCAGAAGAACAAGGAAAGGTTTGTTTTCAGGAGCTAGGGAAGAGCATAAGGTATCTCAAACTTCAGTGCAGGTAAAGATAAGGGTTTCATACAATAGCTAAAGATAAAAAAGAGGAATCCTTAGAAGAAAATATGGGAAGAAGGAACATCTAACAGATGGGTCAAAGATGTGGGAACAGTGAAACAAAGCTGATAGCTTCACTGAGACAAAGGAACATGGAAACCAAGAGGGAGAATGGATTTGGGATTATACATGAAATGGCAGAGAGAAATTAAAATGGCACTTTTTAACAATATAATTAACTATCCTAATTGAACCTTTCTTTCAGCTGCTAAATTTGCATATATGCTTCCCCTATTGATCCACATTTCTGGTTATTAACTTGTGACAAGGTCATCCACTTGAAAAGAATTTCTGAAGAAGGCAATGAAGTAATTAATTTCTCTGTTAGAGAACTTGTTTAGCCAATAACAGTTCTGAATATTTTAAGACAATCTTCCCCTACTGAGAAGAATATACGGAATATGTGTGAATAAGTAGTAGAAAAAACCTTACCCCTCAAGGAAAGTGGTGGGCTAATTAAAGCACTTCTCATACACTGATACAGTATTAAAAAACTAATTAATTATAAAATGTGGCTTTCTGCTGGCTTTGAGAAAGCCAGTGCATAAACTAATTGAAAGGTATTGCAGTCAGACACGCTACATGGCAAGCGAATCAAACCCATGCTGGTTATTATGGGATATACAATCCACAGCTGGTGGTGGTCCACAAGTAACAATCCGTGCTCTCTGCACGACCCTGTGAGATCAACGCACTTACGACAAGATTTTGGCACTTAAGATGAGATCTCTGCTTTCCCTATAGAGTACCAGCACTGAGTACTCTCCAGCTGTTCATTCCCCTTCCCCCTTCATACACATTTCCATACTGCTGCTTTTCTGATAATCCCCCATGGCCTCAGGACTTCCTCTGTAGCTAAAATAAGATATAAAGCCATATTAGTCTCAGCATAATGAGTGATGCATCAGACCTCTACTTCTGTATGCTGCCACTTTCTTTCCAGCTGATCAGAAACAGAAAAAATTGGATACACATATCTCTGGGTGAGCAAATAGAGAATCCTCCTCAGCATGAGCTCTTCATTGTTATTAGTGTTACGTATTGCTGCTGCTGGAGCTGTGCAGACACAAAGCATTCTTTTGTAGGAGCTGAATTTCACAAAAGCACAATGTCCTTTTCTTTAATGGAAAATACAAACAAGAAGAAGTCAACAAGGTACAGAGAGTCCTCCATATTTATTGACTATCTCGGGGACTGAATGCTGAAAGTAATTTGCACCAAGTTGTTCACCATTTCTTGAGCTTCGGCTCATTATTTTACTTTACTGGAAAATGACTGAGGAGGAGAGCAGGAACTGCCCCAGTCCAGGATTTCAAACTTAATATGGAGGAAGCCTGAGAACACTGCTTAACCTCTGCCCTGCATGAATTTATTTATTGCAAAATCCGGAGGGACTAATGGGGCTGAAAATATGGAACCATGCTTATCCCCATGTACACTGCTTAGATGAATAGTTTACCAAAGGTGAAATTAGCCCCATGGCCATACGCAGAAAATAGGAGGAGGGTACTAAGAAAATTGGGCTGTATAAAATGTAAGATCTTCTTTTAAGAAAGGTGTCCAACAGTTAGTGTTTCCTTAAAATTTGAAACGAGGAAAATAAGTGATTAGGTTGGGAAATCACAAGACATGCCAAAGCTATGCATATTTTGGCAGTGGGGTAAGCAGCACAGTGAAGTCCACCATGGCCAAATTATAATGCAAATGTCTAAATATTCAGGCACTGCAGCAAGAACTGCCCCGTGGATGGAGTCCAGGAAAGCAGAGCACCAAGCAGTCCATGGAAGAAAAATAGCTGGCAGTACCTGCAGCAGGAACAAGACTAAAAGTTGGTGCCTGGCCTGTCAAACATTCCCCATACTTCTATTTCATTGATGGAAGCACTATGGAACACGTCAAATAGCTTAAATTTAAAAATCTCAGCTCTATATTCTCTCCAGTAAGAGGAGCAAGAATGAGTAAGGGAGAATTGCTTCCTGCTGCACTCCGTCCTGTTCTCGGCACAGATCCAAGGATTTTTACGCCATGCCTAATCCAAGCCTGCTGTGGATGGTGGTGGCTGATGGGTGGAAAAGAGGTGCTGCAAGGTTCAACTGCCCTAGACTAGGGACTGCCTCCGCTCCCTCCTGCCTCCTCAGGACCTGAAAAGGTCAGATAGTCCATGCTTCCTTTGACCACCAGGTATGGTAGAATCTGTCTGCTATCATTTTAGAGCCACAGTGCATGGCAGAATCAGGAAAACACACAGACCACACAGAGGCATAACCTGCTGCAGCTGGCTGCGTACAACCAAACCAAGACATCATTTGTGCTGTCTCCATGAGGCTTTGTACTTGCTTGTTGTTCCCCAGCATTTTGATTATTTTCCACAACTACTCCTCTGAGACGGTCAGTGCTGAGCTGCTGTTAGCGTGGTGTAGTCTAGAGCGCGGGAAGAGATGATTTTCTGTAATGGCACACTGCATCTAGTGGCATGAGTGTGAAGAGCCTGAGAAATGGGTTATAAGCATCGTTATTTCTATATAGGGGTCCCCTCCGGCCTTTCTCAAAAGCTGAAGTGAGCACCAGTGCCCAGCAGCCAACATTTTGAAAGCACGCTTTGCAAGCAATACCCAGTCCACCAGTAAGGTAGACTTCTGCCTTCACCTGGCTTTTCTGTTGAATATGCCTGTGTTGGCATTCTGGTGATCTTCAGAATGAAGATGGCTTAGGAAAAAAGATTCCTGACAGAGCTCCATGGGAGTGCCATGAAATTGGTATTATCCCCATTTTGTAGACAGAAAAGAGAGGCACAGAGAGGGACAATTTTCTCCAATTATTGGCAACATACTCACTAAGGACCATGGCTTGTGGTAGCCACTTAAGGGAACATGCTCAGTGGTGAAATGTTAATGTCTATTACTTGACCTAAGTAACTATGGATTTTACTGTTGAAGTAGAGGTCTTGTAATTCCCATTTTTTTCATTACTTTTTCCTCTGCTTGCTCTATTAATGAGATCTACCTGTGGTCACAATTACACTGACTGCAGACATGCAAGAGGAATTCTGTTGGGACATGGATATAGTATGCCCAAAAAGTAGCCTGCCTGACAGTGCTCTCTACAGCTTTGAATTCAGCAAGGAACTTTCATCTTTTTTTTTTTTTTCCTCTGCAGGCTGGAAAAACTCAGTGAAACATATTTATCACTCACTGGTCATCACTTTTTCATTTCAGCTTTATCTTTGGAAAGAAAGGAATCCTGCTTAAAGTCTCAGATACTCCTTCATATTTCGCAGACCCAAATGTGGCTATAATATCTGTCAAAGAAAGATACAGAGTTGTTTGTTTGTTTTTTTTCGCTCCTTCAAGTGCTATATTCCTGATACAGATAGCATTCTTGAAAATCATATTAACAAAGCCAGTGTCTCTGCCCTTGGGAAGATACAGCCATTGCAATCAGGGTCATTATAACATCAATAAAATGAAAATAATTAAATTACTTTTGATCAAGACTACCTATTCTCAGTTGGTTGCCTGCTGAATCCAATAGTCACATAACCCAAGCACAGATTCAGGGATCTCAGCATCTGCCAAATCAGCAGGATGAGGAAGATACACTATGGTGGCTTGAAAGCAAAGTACATCTCTTTGATCAGAAAGAAAAGATTAAAAATGATTGCAAGTTCTCTTCCTTCTTATTTTTCAGCATGAAGTGTCTCAGAGGAAAAATGTTTTCTTTGAGAAGTGATCTAAACCAATCATTGGCACATTGGTACTGCTAGTTTTGCTGGTGAATGATCTCTGGATCTTATGTTCTTGGGTTGTTTTCGAGCAATTTAATTGCTTGTATTGTTTAGGTTGTGGGGGTTTTCCTATTAGACAGAATGTCTTGTATATAGCAGATAAAGAAGGCACCTTATTCCTGGACCAAAGGAATCTGATCTATGGAGGAGAAATCTTTTACTTCTAGGACTACACTTATTTTTAGATTCATACATTAAAAATTCCTGGGGACAGATCCTACCATTGTGGTCCAGCTGAGTCATACTCTTATAAATAACCCCACTGCACAGAACGGCTTTTCTTTTAGGGTAAGACACTGTCCTGCAGATGAGAAGTGATTGAGTCTGTTCCTTGGAAGCTTCCTGCAAAAGTTACACAGTTTTTCCTCCTGTTCTCAAGTGAAAGGAAGAAAAGAGAAGGCATCATTTAGTAATAAACCAGATTTCCAGCTTATCTGAAGAGCTCTGGATAAAGGTCCCCACGGGTCTACGTCCTAAAAAAATTTTTAGATACATAGTATCTTTGCAGCAGTTGACTTGATCAAAACACAAACCTAGCTAGATTAATGGCCACCGCAAGTGATAACTTATTATTCCCTAACCTGTGACACAGCAGAGAACACAACAGGCTGATAATCTGCAAATAGCTTCAGTTCCTTCCTCTGCCACTGACTGAGGATTTCACTTGCTCTTTCTGCACCTCAGTTTGCCACCTGTCAAGTAGGAATTGTGCCATTTAGCTTTCGCTACAAATTCCTAAGATGAAAGTGATGCATGATGGAGTGGTATTTGCTATGCCATCCGTTTCTGCAGGGCCACACACACGAGGACTTTGCAGTTACTCACTCAGTTGCACAATGCAGGTATGTTTCTTGCAGTAACTCCTGTTGTACTCCTCATATTACATACACAGCAACAGGATGTCTCTTAACTTCTACATACTGGCCAATGACCGTACTGTCTTGGTCTCCGACCCTTCCTACTTTTTCATAGTAACTTTGTGGTAATCTACTCTGTGCTGGACAAAAATATCTGAGAAGGATTCACTCAGGGCAAGAGAAATTCAAATGTCTCAGCATTCTCCTGAACTCCTAAAGCATTACATTCTTTGTTCATAAATGACCTTATCCAAAGGACTATGGCAGAGCTGGACTCACGGGCTCAAGTGATGTATCATGACGGGTGTTGGCAACTGACAGGCTTAATTTTTATTTCCTTGATTTCATTAAAAAAAAAGCTTTCATGATCTTGTCAGGTGACTTTGTAACACAATAGCTTGATGCTTTACAGCCTGCCTGTCAGTCACTTGGAATTACAATTTCCGTTAAAAGAAATTTATCAATGGCTTATTGAAGATCAAGGTATCATTTATCCAGTTTAAGAATGACAGAATTATATAAGATATCTTTAATTGGACTGAATCCTGATGCTATTCTTCAGAACATCTTAGATACTTTGCTTGATCTGATTATGACTGAGTAGCAACAGTCAAAAGATGAATGAGTAGGAACTTCTGAACTCAATATATTTAGAACAAACCTTTCCTACTGGTCTGTCAATTTTGAGCCTTAAGCTACTCGGTATAGCCCCTTTAAAACCACTATTCTTTGTATTTAATATTAATCCCAGATTATAAAATGAAACATACATCTTTCCAATAGCCTGCTCAAAATCCTTAGTTCCACCAGAAGTATTTCCCATAATGTGCTCTAGAGCTACGCCATAACGGAAAATAGAGCTGTAAGCCATAGTGCTAGACAAGCCGATGAGCCTGTGTGATGGGGCTGGGAATAGAAACAGCATCAGTCTGCCTTGGGAATGGATGTAAAAGCTACGTCAGATGTGTAAGTAGGAACTGACTGTCCTTCCTACACCACGACACACACTGCATTTAGTGTGCCTATTCCTTTTGAGCCTTGTGAGCTGGTCCCAAATTTAGGGCACGTAAAGGATTAATCAAGCTTACACCCAGGACATGTCAGACAGAACATGTCTATATGCTTGTGTACTGAGAACAACTCCATCAGAATCATTTTGTATAGAGAAAAGTCTGCGTACTTTCAAGACAACAAGGGAAACAGTCAGGTGCTTGTGTATTTGGATGATCAGAACACACTAAGTACATCCCAAATTTTCAAAATCATAGGATTGGTTTACAAGGCATGACACTTAAAAAAAATAATAATACAGGATTGGTTTTCTGCCTAGTGATTTTCTAAATCTTTGCTTCTTCATCTTTGACCCACCATCTTAGAACCAGGAAATCTGCTTTTTTTAAGGAAAAAAAAAATAAATTCACATGATCCAGGAGTGAGGCTTTAGAGAAATCCCTGCCAAATATTGTACATTGACAACTCCACAAAAACTTTTGGTTTGGGTCTTCTGCTCCAGAGCAGTTTCAGTTTTGCTTTTCATACATTTATCCAGCACATTCAATATGCAATGAATCTTATACCCTTTCTTCTAAATATGTATATTGTCCTCAACCAGGGTAATGTGAAATATAGGATGTTTGAAAGAAATTCAAGTATCAACTGATTAGACTCAATTTACTACATTCATCAAATGCAATCTTAGTTTTCAGCTGTAAACCCAATCCGGTTGGTATCCAGCAGTAGTTTCACAGGTACATGCTCTGCATTAAAAAATATCTATACTTGCATACATCCCTATGTCCAGAGTTTCAGTACGTTGGACCAAATTCTGCCTTGAATTATACTCCACTGACTTCAACAGAGTTTCCTAGGAATATACATACAGTAGGCTGCTGCATAGCCTACTTCCTTCTCGTTCCTTTAACTGATTTTCCTCCCATTTGGCCCCATTCTTAAAGTCTTTGGCAGGTTAAGAGTTAGGCAAATTATTTGGGAACAACTTGTATTTATGGATCCTCACTCACTTGTGTAAATTTCACAATGCAGTCATCTGAGGTAAAAGAAGGATGTTTGCTAATACCTTACTTAAATACTAATTAACAAGTAAGTTCTAAAGATACAGGTACCTTTATCACTCATGTGCTTCCAAAATGTTTTAAAACTTCGATGGAGCACACAACCTTCTGTTCCCTTCTGAGCAACTAATACTCATTTATACAACACATTGGGTTTCTTTTCTTTCCACTTCATGTCTGCTGTTTGCAAACTGATCCTTATGACTATACAAATTCAAGGCAGTTATACCTTGAAATTCATTGGAATGCCACCAGATCTATTATTTGCAGGAATTTCTAGCTGCATAAATAAAATGCCAACTAATGGAATATTCTAGGCATACAAAGCAACATACAAAGTCACCTGTAATTAAGAGGTGTAAAAAGAGCTGCACTATCTTGTTAGGGAAAAATGATAGGTACAACTGCAATTTCACATAATTCACATAGCAAAGAGCAGAAGTGCATAAATACACACAAAAGCCAGCACATTAGTTCTCAGCATGGACCTAATTACATTTAGTCAGAACAATGAATTGCAATAGATTAGTTTACTCCTTGTAACAACTATTGTATTTTTCTTCATACTTAGCAAATTTAGTCTTTTTGCAGATCTTTTGCTTACACAGGTGCAAATTTCTTCAATTTTTTTACTCTTTCCAATCTCACTAGTGATCTTTGGCTTTTGTTTTGCACGTACCAGAAAGCTACACTCCTCTGCCACCTAGTGCTTTAAAGAAGTGTATTTTATTATTAACTGCCAGCTCTCGCTGGCATAGGATGTTCAACAGAATAGATAAGGACTGTGCAGGAACCTTTTATTAAAATTTGCTTGCCAAGTGGGAGATTACAGAGAAACTTGGTTTATCAACCTCTATGGATATCGTCATTTAGCACTGCCAGAGATCACCCCTGTCTCTGGAGATTTTAGTATGATACAAAATCATTCAGCAACTTGCATCCTTGTATTTTAGGACATTACATAATTTTCCTGGTTATTTCTAAAATGCAAAAAAAAAAAATAATTCTTACATAAAATCCTTATAGAAGAAAAATATAATCAAATATAACATGTATTTAATCATATGAAATTTTCAGACAAAAAAGTGTGTCATTTTCAACTACTAGCAGGTTCCAAATGTATCAAAGTGAAATTTCCCTGCGGCATATAATTTTTGTTTTTAAATGGAATCTGGAGTCCAGCATTAGTAACAATCAGCTTGCTTTTTGTTAGTTTTAATTTGCATTGTTTTGAAAAGCGTATGTTTATATATTAGCACCATTACAATTTATATTTCTTTCAGAATTACATATAAACAGGGTTTATTTCAAGTAACAGACTACGCCACATGTTTTAAAGGAATTCTGGAATTTTTTTAATTTTTTTTTTAAAAAGTAATGGAGCTTCATATTGTCAGTGTTAATAAAACACAGCTACGAAAGTGAGCTTTCCTTTACTCTTCTTTTGAAGGAAAAGTCATTCAAACTGAACTGTTCTGACTCTCACTGAAGATAATTTCTTTTTTGGAAAAACAACTGGTAGTATATCAATTGCATATACAAATCTTCAGTATTTGTCAGTTGTTTCTAATTTTTCTTTTAGAGACTATGAATACCAGATATTTTAATGACTTGTTCCCTCCACATTACCCAGAAACTGCTATGAAACATTATCAAGCATCTCCTCTTGTCTGGATGGCACAAATGCAGTACTAACATAAGGAGTATGGCTGTGAAATGAATCATTACCTAACCGTGACCTGGCAAGTATCTTAAAATGTCTAGTGTTGACACAGCCTAACTTTACTCATGTTTTGCAAGAACTCTATTTGTAAAGTATCCTCATCGTTTCACTGATACTATAATTCAATAAACTAATGCAATATACTGCAAATTATAAGTATTACTCCATTAGCAGAAATCACATTCTCAGTTTAGAGAAAAATAGGTTTTCTTTTGTTTGTTTGTTTGTTTTTTTAAATAATACCTCCGTGTTTCTGAGAAATTAACCCATGACTCTCAACATCCCAGGCTAATTTAGCTTCTTTCTCTACAGAACCTTTGTCAAAAATATAAATATCTAAAAAGCAACCAAGACAGTAAGGTGTAATTCATCCTATAATACGTGGAAAAAGAAACAAAAAAAACCACCTCTCCATAAAATACATACACACCTTTCCCTTGGGACAATATATCTGTCTTATTGCTTGGCTAATCTCACCTCCAATATGTCAGTCTCATCCCATGCAGCTCTCTGAAAAGTAAGCTTTCCACTCTGCATCCTGCTTGCCACCTTTTATTGGCTTCTGTTCTGAATAAGTGAAAAACAGATACCACTGGAATAAACCGTGTTTGGATAAATCAAAAAGAACTTACGTTGTTTGCTTGGATACTGTCAACTAAATGGCATCAATTTACACTTATCAGCTTTCATTATTCTCTTAGACTATGGAGGAAATGTAACATCTCCGCTAACATCTATTTCTACCAGTTATGCTTCAGAACATGGAATCCAGGGCGAGCAAAGCAGATGCAAGCCCATTCCTTATGCAGGCGTAACTGGCTCAGCCACCTACAAATGAAGGCTGTTCTGGAAAGCGTGGGCCTGTGTCCTCCACTTCCATATTCCCATTGTCCACATTGCCACTTTTCTGACCCTGACAGAAGCCAAGCTACAGGAGGTACCCACTAAAAACCAAGCTGTAGCAAGCCAGGGAACAGTTCTCTGCCAGCATAGCTCCCTGACCCAGGACAGCACAGGAGCAGATACACTCAAGCGCCAAGGAAACACAGGGGCAACCGAGCCAGGGTTAGGGGCAGGCTTGCATTTTTTGGCAGCAAATTGCTATTAGACTGCCTGAGTCATAATATCAAACCATACCGTTTGTGTATTGAAATCCCAACCTAAAGTTGAAAACAGTCTTAATCTTAAATGCAATGGTGTTACTGTGTGGCTAAAACCAAAGTGAAAAGCTACAGCGAGGTGCTGTTACTGCACCACTGAAGAGTGCCAATGGACAGCGGAAGGCAGAGCTGGCCCCTCTCTGCAGAAAACTCAAGAAAGGGAGGCACCGCTGCTCTTTGTGGTTTTCCAAGCACAGGCTGACCACCCAGACTACTTAACGGCAACAGCTGCAAAGAATCAGCTTTGACCCTTGTCAAATTTACAGATTTCCAGGCATTACATTTCAATTCGCTGTTTCACTCAAGAAATCAAGTGCACTTTGAGGGGGGAAAAAAAAGGCTTTCCACATCCCTTTAACACAGAAAATTATTTTGTGTACTGACAACAGCAAGAAACACTTAACCTTCAGTCAGGTACAGAAAAAAATGCAAACGCTACATGGCAACCACTATTTTGTCCAAAACCAGGAATATCACCAAGTATCTCAAACAGCAGCATTGTGGAGAGATCCAGGCAGAGTCTGTTAAGAGACATGGAAAGAACCAGATAACTGTATCTTTCTCTGTAAATATCCTTTGTATGTAATCAACATTGGTTTTGAACTTTTTTTTTTTCCTTCCTCCCCTTCCAAAAGAACAGCAGCCAAAAACAGAAATGAGATTTCCCTGGGAAACTTAACACACTTTATTTTACATCTGTGAATGTTTTCCTTTTGTTAAGAAAATGTTACTTACAAAACCAGCATAGAACATTAGCATACAAATTATTCAGTGTACTGTACGCAGATGTCCCAACTCAAGGCAGAACCTGATTTCTCTTTAATTGTTGACTGCTATGATGTATCACTGAGAAGCATTTCCCACTGCATGCTATAAAAACAACACCCGATTGCAAAACCATGTGGCATGAGGTGCAATTCAAGCAGGCTTCCCAAAAATTCATAGATTTTCTGTATCAACATTGAGTGAACAAAATGAGGAAAACATTCTTGAAAACCATGATCTTTCTTGCCATAGCAACTGTTTTTGTTACCATTAGTTCTATAACATCAATTTTGAACAAACCAAGATGGACGCTTCCTGGCTCTTTCAATGATCCGCTTGCCTTCATCTTTTTCTGTGGGCTTTTCTCCCTCATAAAGGACAACAGTCTCTACAGTTGGAGCATTAAACGGTCCTCCTTCCTTTTTATGTATTTCCATCCTTATCAGTCGAGTTTCTGCTTTGACCTTTGCGTAACAATAGCCACAAAGGACATGTTTCTGTTTCAAGTTTCCACACTCAGGACAAACATCTATGTTCCTCTGAAAAAGACAGTGGAAAATAGGAAATTTTGTAGTTTGAACAACAGCAACAAAAGAAACAGGGAACAAATGTTACATGAAATACCAGAGAAATTCAATTGCCTTTTCAAAATTTATTGTTCTATGTAAAGTAATTTTTCTGTAATGTATCACTATTTCAAATGCTTACTACTAAAAATAGCCTATGAAGTCAATACCTAAATCATTGTGCCTATTGATGTTTGGAAGACTAAAGACCTATCAACTCAACTAGATGCACAGAAAGTATAGACCTTTTCCATTTATACTAGCTGTTTAGCTAAAATTAACATTTTGTTGGCTTGCACCTAAACTGTCACTGTTCATTTAACCACAGAGTACTGTCACACACAATGAATGTACCTGTTACAAAGTATTTTGAAGATTACACTGTCTTTTAAGTTTATTTATAAACAAATTCCAGAATGCTTTTTTTAGTCAGTATCGACCACTATAATGATACTGTAAAATAAGTGAGATGAAAAATGATTGGTATAAATCTTACTCCAGCATGCCTGTTTACCATTAACAAAACTATTTTCAGTGAATAAGGTGGAAAGCCCATGGAAATTTGGTGATTACCTTTACTTTTATAAGTTTATTGGGATTTCTTCGCCTGCAGCGGTTCACTTCAATGGTGCGCCTTTTCTTTGGAGCTGCCATCCACAAGACACTATCTAACAGGCTTGACATCTCATTACATTCGCTAGTGTCGCTTACTGGTTGTGGAAAAAAAGCCGGACCTTGGACAGCTAGTGCTGGTCCTGAAGGAAAAATAAAAGGTAATTCATTACACCCAACCCCCATTTTCGTGTACAGCCGAGGGAATTTGACACGGATGCTACTGACACCCCAAAAGCGAAGAGGTAAGAGCGGCTAGTGACGCCTCTCACCCCGTTCCCTCGCCGTCCCCAGGGCTGCGCGCTCTCCTGCTCCAGCCCCCTTCATCCATTCAACGGTAAAAATGAATCCCCCAGCACCGATGCTGCCCTCTCCTTCAGCCGAGAGATTAGGCCGGTACCTACCCCAAGGTGGGCTCTGGCCCCCGGAGAAACCCGGCAAGAGGCCACGCTCCAGCTGCCCCCC
>NW_009637202.1:0-314 GCF_000690535.1 Cariama cristata | reverse complement strand
CAAGGCCTCAGAGGAGGGGAAGGCGGTCGTTCGCCCCGAGTGCACTGGGCATGCGCACCTGTCGCTGAGCCTTCTGGGAAACCGAGTGCCCTGAGCACGTCATGGCATAACAGGAACGGAGACCAGGACTTCAAGTCCCAGCATTCCTCTCGCTCCCAGGAGGGTGGGGCAGGGAGAAGGGAGCTCCAACACTTCAACTCCCAGCATGCCTCACCGCGCGCCTCTTCGCCAATCGCGTCTCTCAGGGGCCCAGGGCTACTTCCCGGCATTCTCCGCTATTCTCCACCTCCTCGCCAATCAGGGCGCTAGCTGGG
>NW_009637201.1:1470-20166 GCF_000690535.1 Cariama cristata | reverse complement strand
TCCCTACATTCTGCCTTAAAGGTGTGGATTGACTGCTTGGAACACTGGTGATGTCTAGTACAATAAAGAATTATTGTCGCATTTGGGGTTAGCAAAGTGAGTCTCCCCAAACTACATGACCCTCCTCTTACATGAGATGGTATCTCTGAGGGGAGGGCCAGAGGCGCGTTGCTGGATTTGGAAATATTTGGGCTAATATAGTTGCACCAAGTTGTACCATTTCTATATATACAGCTTATATAGTGGTCTGTATTACAGCAAAAATAGCAAATTGAATAAATCTCACTTAAAGTATTAATTCCTTTACAGCGAATACACAATGGTCTAAGGCATAATTCAGATAAATGCACTGATTACCATTAAAACAAATCAAATACTTTTTACAAAATATGCAATATGCAATAATATATACATGACAGCGCTTACAGACTAAACATATAGACACCTGTGGCCTAGTGAGGCCTGATACACAACTCCTTACAGTCTCAAGCGAATCACTTCTCATCAAACAGTGTGTTATTACTCAAAACGTCTTCTGATACTTCAACAGGCTCTTCAGGGTCTTTTGTGGTTGTCTGTTGCTTGTCTGACTTCGGCCTTGTGAGCGCTGGCCGTACGCACCGAGCTGTGAACACTCCCTGTGAATCCCACATCTCTGCATCTTCACCTTCCCAGAACGATCTCAGAGAGACCAGACATCAATCAGTTCAGCATTTAGCACTAGTGAGGGGAAGAAGCATCTGAAGTGGGACCAAGGATTTCCAGCAGCGGATCTTTCACTAAAGTAGTTTGTTTCAATGCCATTAGACACAAAACCGCTTTAAAAGTCTCTATAGTTTTGCTCTTGCCACTGCTTCATCCATACCTCTACAAGTTGGACTGAAAAATCAACTGTGCATGGGACCACGCCCTGTAGGGATAAAAATTTCCCCCTTGAGCTATCAAAAGAAATGTTCAGGAATAAAACAGAAAACAGGGTAAAACAATTATAAAAGGAAAACTTGTGATTCCTTTACATTCATTGGAAGGGTGATTGTCGCTTAAAAGACTTTTTTGGTGAAAAACAGAACAAAAAGATAATTCCAAAGAGCAGTGAGGTATACAGCAAAAGGGTAAATTCCTCCATCAGTAACTTAAAAAGTAGCAGTGTCCTTTTCAAAAAATAGAGGTAAGGAAAAGAGACTAATTTAGCAATGTATTTAGAAGATCAAAGGGCTCATTTCTATTCAGTTTGATATTTATTTGTCTTGAATTATATACGTCAGAAGTACATACCTCAGGCTTAAGAGAAAAAGAGAATAAGCCAAAGCACTGAAATTAACATCAGGGGAACAGAACAGGAAACAACTTCAAGACCAATAAGTAGCTACGACTTTTTCTGTTATAAAGATAAACATTTTGACCTTTTTAAAATATGACTTCTGGAATTGCAAAAGCAACGTAATCAGGGCACTTTCAAAGGACACTGACTCAATGCAATAAATTGAAGAGTTCTCAAAGAGCTGGAAAAAAGTGGAACTAGTAAAATGTTAAAGCACAACTTACTTGTTTTTACTTGTTCTTGGCCATTTTAAATTCAAGTATTAGAACACTGATAGGTTTCTGTATACTTGATAGCAAATTTCAGAACTTATTTGAATTATCAATGCAATGGAAACTGTTTTTCAAGGGCTGTCTGTACAATGGCATTGCAACTGTAAGTACAATTCTAACATAATCTTATTGCTATGTACATGTATCTTAAGTATATGAATGAAAACATCATTATTTTTAAGTAATGCAGTTCCAAGAAGTCCTTACAAGATTACAGAAAACACGTTAACAGAAAATATCATGCTGCTCTGAAGAAAGCATAGGAAACTTTAGCTTGTCCGAGAAAAATAGCATGCAATGTGTCACCTATCCAAAAAAAAAAGCAAGCTGTCTATGGGGCTGAGTTGAATAACAGCTGAGAGTATTTTCCTTTTCCCTGAGGCAAATGACTGATGATTTAGAAGAATCCTTTCTCGCCCACTTATAAGCTGTTCTCTGAGAATACTTTTTATTATGGAGAAATGTGAGCCAGCAGCTCCCTGAGGGCTGGGAACTGGGAGCCCTGGGGAATCCTCAGGCTGAGCAGGCAGGGCCTGGCAGCCAGGGCCTCTCCCATGGCCCTAGCCAAGGAGCACAGTAGCTGCAGGCAGCCCCAATTCCTGGCATTGGGCACCTCCCTGGGGATGGGCAGGGGCTGAGGCTGGGCCAGGACATGGGCCCACAGGTGGGCTGGTCAGGGCTGTGGGGACTTGGGAGACCAGCCCTGCTATGGGGACACTGGGGCAGGGACTGAGGTCCCAGAGGGCTGAAATGGGTTCCTGGGCCCTGGGGAGGGGTGCAGAGAGGCCCCAGATGAAGATGAGCAGGGCCAGTAAGGCCTGATAGTGTCCTCAGGGCACTGACACAATTTACCTGTACTTTCACAACCAAATAATCTATTCACCTGGTTTCTATTCTCTTTCTTCATGTTTTAAAACTCTTCTCATTACCCTTTTTGATTGTCTTCTGCATCTTTCCTCATGACATCTTAGAGCACACAGGTCCATTGTCACCATTTTATATATAGTGGAATCAGGCATAAAAGTAGTTCTTGGTTTTGCAGTTGAAAGCAAACACTGATGTTAGAACAAGTACAAACTCTGAGGTCATCACTTCATGTTTTGTAAATAAGGTTAATGCTTACAGGCTAATGTCACATAAAGATTCAGCTATAACTAACTTTTGAAATCTAATTTTTAATGTCTCTATCATAAAACAGAAATCAATGCTTTGAATTAGGTAAGTAGTGTCATTATCTGGGAGGAGTTAAATATCTGAGAATGAAATCAACAAAGACCAGAATACCAAGTAAGAAAGTACCTCTATTACGCTGTAGAAAGTACTTGAGACTCAGACTTGAGCATTCTCCTGGTTCAAAGACAACAGAAGAAAATGTGCCCACAAGTGAGGTCCTTTTGTCCTTCCCTATCACCTTCTCTCTCCTGGGCCTGTTTTCCACATCTCTTATTCTGCAGTAGAAAGGCTAGTGTAGCTCATCTGCTTAGGAGTTGTAGCAGTTCAGTTTTCACTCCTGCTTAGGAAAATCAGTGACAACTGCAAGAAAGGTGTGGAAACTACACAACTAAAAAAAATTCTGCAGTGGAGAGTGAAGAATTTCGGGTCTCACCAGGAAAGACAAAATTCAAATTCACCTGTTTGCGGTATTTCATGGTGAAAGTATAGATTTCTTAATATAGAGAAGAAAAAGGTGCAAGTACAATTCTTCAGCCTAGTTAATGGAGTCCTCAATGAAGCTGGGATAACTCTGGATTCTAATTCATGCTCCAGTTATTTTAATGGTTTTAAAAAAATAGCTTTCACTTACAAACATGCTAATTCTGAAGTTTCTATTCTCTTGAGGAACAGCTTTATTCACCCTTGCTTACCCTCACTTTTTCTCTAGCCTCCAAAAGTGTTAACAAGAACACCTTAGATCCTCATCAACCTATCCAATCCAGAACAAACTGGTAATTCAAACACTTCTCTGAGAGGTCCTTATTTTAGGCAGAAGTACAAATCAATGCCAAGTCTTTCATATTCTTGATAATTCTATAACTGCTAAGATAGTGCACAAAAGAACTATCCATTCTTCTCTTTCTGGGACAAAAATGTTGACATAACTATAATGGTTTTGTCTGAGTAGAGTTATTTCTCTTCATAGTGGTTCATATGGTGCTCTGTTTTGAGCTGTGGTCAAAACAGTGTTGGTAACACACCAATGTTTTAGTTATTGCTGAACTGTGCTTACACACCATCAAGGTCTTTTCTGTTTCTCATGTTGCTCCACCAGCGAGTTGGCTGGGGTTCCACCAGAAGTTGGGACACAGTGAGGACAGCTGACTCCAGTTGACTAAAGGGATATTCTGTACCATATGACTTCATGCTCAGCAATAAAAGAGGACATTTAGAGTTATAGTATTTGTATTGCCAAGTAAAAATTACACATTATGAAGCCTTACTTTCCCGAAAATGCCAAAACACCTGCCTGTCTGTGGGAAGCCACTCTTCATCATCTTTGAAAATCATGGAGAACAGAAGAGGTACCTGAGGACTGGAAGAAAGCCAGTGCCACTCCAGTCTGCAAAAAGGGAAAGAAGGAGGACCCAGGAAACTACAGGCCAGTCAACCTCACCTCCACCCCTGGAAAAGTGATGGAACAGCTCATTCTGGATGTCATCTCTAGGCCGCTGGAGGAAAAGAAGGTTATCAGGAATAGTCAACATGGATTCACCAAGGAGAAGTCATGCTTGACCAACCTGATAGCCTTCTACGATGGCATGACTGGCTGGGTATTTGAGGGGAGAGCAGTGGATGATGTCTACCTTGGCTTCAGGAAGACTTTTGATGCTGTGTCCCATAACACCCTCAAAGACAAGCTCAGGAAGTGTGGGTTAGATGAGTAGACAGTGAGGTGGATTGAGAACTGGCTGAATGGTAGAGCTCAGAGGGTTGTGATCAACGGTGCAGAATCTAGATGGAGGTCTGTGTCTAGTGGTGTTCCCCAGGGGTCAGTTCTGGATCTGGTCCTGTTTAACCTATTCATCAATGACCTGAATGAAGGGACAGAGTGTAACCTCAGCAAGTTCGCGGATGATACAAAACTGGGAAGCAGTGGCTGATACACTGAAAGACTGTGCTGCCATTCAGCGAGACCTGGACAGGCTAGAGAGTTGGATAGAGAGGCACCTAATCAAGTTCATAAAGGCAAATCTAGAGTCCTGTACCTCTGGAGGACTAACCCTATGCACCAGTACAGGCTGGAGGTTGATGGGCTGGAGAGCAGCCTGGTGGTGAAGGATCTGGGGGAAGCAGTGGCTGATACACTGAAAGACTGTGCTGCCATTCAGCGAGACCTGGACAGGCTAGAGAGTTGGATAGAGAGGCACCTAATCAAGTTCATAAAGGCAAATCTAGAGTCCTGTACCTCTGGAGGACTAACCCTATGCACCAGTACAGGCTGGAGGTTGATGGGCTGGAGAGCAGCCTGGTGGTGAAGGATCTGGAAGTCCTGGTGGACAAGTTGACCGTGAGCCAGCAATGTGCCCTCGTGGCCAAGAAGGCCAATGGTATCTTGGGGTGCATCAGGAAGAGTGTGACCAGCAGGTCGAGGGAGGTTATCATCCCCCTCTACTCTGCCCTGGTGAGGCCACATCTGGAGTACTGTGTCCAGTTCTGGGCTCCTCAGTTCAAGAAAGGCACAGAACTACTGGAGAGAGTCGAGTGGAGGTCAACAAAGATGATGAGGGGACTGGAGCATCTCTCTTATGAGGAAAGGCTGAGGAAACTGGTTCTGTCCAGCCTGGAGAAGAGAAGATTGAGAGGGGATCTCATCAATGCTCATCAATACCTTAAGGGTGGATGTCAAGAGGATGGGTCCAGACTCTTTTCAGTGGTGCCCAGCGACAGGTTAAGGGGCAATGGGTCCAAGCTGAAACTCAGGAAGTTCCATCTTACTATGAGGAAGAACTTCTATACTTTGAGGGTGGCAGAGCACTGGAACAGGCTGCCCAGAGAGGTTGTGGAGTCTCCTTCTCTGGAGATATTCAAAACCCTCCTGGATGTGTTCCAGTGCTGTAGATGAACCTGCTTTGACAGGGGAGTTGGACTAGATGATCTCCAGAGGTCCCTTCCAACCCTGAAGATTCTGCGATTCTATGAAGTAGTGAATGAATTTCTTATTTTCTTTGGCTTGCATGTGCAGCTTTTGCATACTTGTTAACCTGTCTTTATCTCAACTCATGGGCTTTCTCATTTTTACCTTTCTGATTGTCTCCCCCATACTACTGTGGGGGAATGAGTGAACAGCTCTGTGAGACTGAGCTGCCTACTGGGTTTAACCCACAAGACATAAGTTATTTGAGTAATATTGCTTCAGTAATACTGTAAGCGATTGTGTAAGTTTGATGTAAATTAAAATCATTTCACTATCAAGCAGATATTCTGATTAATAAATAAGAATTAGGAAGCACTTAGGAAATTTATACAAATTAAGATTTAAAGTTGATAAGTGAAAGAATTGCATAGGGAAAACATTGTGCAGTTTTCATTTTACTAATGAAAATAAAGAAAATAACTGATAAAAAAGCATAGAGGGGAAGGATCTCTTCCCTTGACCTGCTGGCAACACTCCTCCTAACACAGGCCAGGATAATTTATTTGATTATAAAATGAAAGAATGTTAGTTTCCAACTCAGTGTTGTCCTGTAACTCTACGATATTTTTAGTATGATTGATCAAAGATTGACCAAATTAGTGTCACAACTATTATTGCATTGTAATTCCAATCCAATCAGAAGGTCAACAGATCTATTCTGCAATGGTTGTTTTGGCATTCAGTTTACAGTTTCTTTTCCTTAATTTCATGCCAGTATTCTAGCTACATCATCTTATCCTGCACTAAGTTGTTTCTCTCTCACTTAATATTTAAATCCATTGGCTATTTGTAGCCTGTTAATTCTCCCTGCCCTGTATCATTGCTGAGTCGAGTTATACATACTTTCTTCTTTTCATCTTTCCTCAGAAATCAATCCCTCCATGTCCTTAATAATTTTTTTGCTGTCCTCTGAACTTCTATCATTTTGTCAATATCTTTTTTTAGAATGTAGTATCTAATATGAAACGCAGTATTCAAAATATATTCACTCCAGAACACCACAAAGAGTTTTTTCCTTGGTTGTTGTAATAGTACTAAACTCTTTGCTACCTTCTGACCACTTTGTGCTCATTATGCCACCTGAAAAATCATAATAAACCTCCAAGGTCCTTTATAATAGATATGTATCTCTATCTATTCTCTACCCTTTTCTGAACAGGCTCATATGATGACAAACTTACTTGGAATGTCAATGAAAGAATCTCCCAGAACTGAACACCAGCAGTAGTCAAGACAAAGCACAACAGAAACAGCTTTTGTAAACACATTGCCTCTCTTATGTTATCATTACATTCAAACTTCATATCAGATTTGTAGGTTTTGTAGTCTTCATCAAAACGACAAAATTTTCTTGAAGTTGTTAGTAGCATAAGACCAGTAAGGACTCAATAGGTCATCAGGTTTATATCCCCTGCTATCATAAATTACATTGAAGGGTAATACCTTTATGAGTTTATCAAGATCCATCTTAAAAGTGTCCAACTTTCCTGTTCTACATTGTAAATTAGTCATAATCATAAGACAATGATAAAAAGTGCTACCTCTGTTTTGCAAACCTGGATATTAAATGTACAGATTCTAAGATATTTTCTGCTGGACACAAATCATAGAATAGAGATTGCCATTTCTGAGGTAAAGAACTAGGATTACCTGTGTTGTCTGTGCTAAATTTGGTACGCAAAAAATAAAATAATGAGAAGTACCAAAATTAAATAATTAACCATGCTGTTCCTATTTTCCAACACCAGTTTACTTATTAAAAAAATGCATGTGGTAAGATGTAAAAATATTAATAGAGATATTAATAAGGAAAGGAAAACCAACTCTAAACTACAATGTAGTTGTTTTTTTTTTTTTATTAAAACTACTTCCATTAGAATTGCGCAGTGTCAGTAAGAGGTATTCTTTTAGTCATCTGCTAAATTAGATTAGAAGATTCTGTATACCCATGCAATCAGAATATATAATGTGAAGTGGCTATCCTTAACCTCAATTGTTTCTGTGTCTTTGAATTTAATGTAAAGAAGAAGAAGAAAGTCTATAGAGTGATTATAATTAATTTGTATACCTGGCAGTATCACACACTTGCTGGCAGGACACAGAATTTAAGGTTATGTCATGGTTAATAAATTTGATATATTCCCGTACTTACACTCACAAAAAAAAAAAAAAAATTGCAATTTTTTTGCCAAACTCTGAACTCCTAAAAATATTTTGTTGTTTTCAATCTCAATAGAAACATAAAAATACGAACCATAAAAGTGTTCTTTTTAATTTTAAAAACGTCTGTAATCTTTTTTACATCTTTTTCAATCAGCTGTAGCCCATTAAAAGGCTAAGTTTTATTATGTAAAAAGTGAACTTGCCATTTCTTTCTTTCCAGAAGCTTCTATTTTCTTCGTTTATCAGCTATGATGATAACGACAGAATCCCTCTCACACCTCTAGGGTTGTGATTGCCTTCTGTTTGCTTTCCTTTATTTGTCCTGCATCTGTAGGGTATTTTCAACTCTTACACAGCCTGTGACACACTAAGCCCAGTCTAGTTCACATAATCACTAAAATAATTTTGTTCATCGTTTTGATATCACTCCTTCATCTTTTCTCTGCGTTTTCCCAAACACATTCAACTGCATCAAGCCGGGTTTCCTAGGATATACCTTTCTTTTCTCACATAATTGCATTTGTTTTTACTTATGCTTTCTATGCTGTATCATATAATTCTCTTCTACTAATATTTTGCTCTACCAGTGACACCAAAATTTTGGTTCTTTTAGTTGCTGTTCATTTCTTTCAGGAACTTGATTTCTAAGATTGTCTGTGAAGATATTCCAAGAAAGGAGATTCAGCAAGATTTTTGGGTTACCTGTTCTAGTGTCATACTACCTTCTTAGTGAAAATATTTTTTCTAATGTCCAGTCTGAACTCCATACAACAATTTCAAGCTGCTGCCTTTTGTTATACCATCTTCCACTTTACCTCCACCATATCTTTAACCGTCAAGAAGTTGTGGACTGCCATTTACTCTTTCCTTCAACGAACTAAACAAGCCCAGTTCTCTCAGTCTCTCCCTGCAGGATTTGGTAGATCCGTCTTCAAATTTGTCAAGATCCTTTTGGATTGAAGCTCTAGAGTTTGATGTGTTAGCTGTTCCCATTTTAGTATCACCCACAAATTTGCTGAAGATGTATTTTGACCTGCCATCAAGGTTGTTGGTGAAGACATAGAATAATATTAACACAGTATCAACACAGAGATACTCATTACCAACCACCGCATTGATTCAAGGCCTTGATTACTATGCTTAGATCCTTGTGGTCTGTCCAAATCTCTGCATATCCAATTGTTCAGTCTATAATTCCTCTATTTTCAAATAAACATGCTACAAAAGAAAATGTCCAAAATCTACTGCAAGGTGTATTTTATTCATTGCTCTCTCATTCTACCCATTGCCACTCAGTGCACTGTTGAAAGCAATCAGGTTAGTTATCATGGTTTGCCTTATTAAAAGTGTGTCAACTGTTCATGGTTACCTTCTTTTATTTTACATGCTCGGAAGAGTTTTCAAGAGGAAATTCTCCATGATCTTTCCAGGGACTGATGTTATACAGGCCAGTCTACAGTTTCCAGGTCTTTGTTTTTGTCTTAAAGATGTTCATAAAACTTTCTCCCGTTGCCAGGTACCCTCTCTTCCCCCATCACCATGATTTTCCATATACAGACAGCAGCCTCATAGTAACATCAGACAACTCTTTTCAATGAGTCTTTAATTCATTTTTCCCCATTGTTGATTGTACTTTTCCTGCCATTTATATCATTATTGTTAATCTAAAACCAATAACATGACACTAATTGAAGCAAACAAGAGAACGGAAGAGCAAAAAAGACCTTTTCCTGTAAAATCATGTATTTTATTTAAAAGCACTATAAATCTCTTTTATGTGAACGTCTGGTTTATTATTACGTGACAGAAATTTAATTTATCAAAGATTTCTGGAAAATTTAATTCCAATGCTTACATGCTGGTCAGACTTCCTCAGTAGAAAGGCCTAATGCTTTATCCCAGTATTATACATTCTGCTAGGTCTAAACAGAATTTCATAATTTTAAATTTGAGAATTATGGACATCACAAGTTTCACTGCAGTTCATATATAGACTGTCATTCTTCACAAGACTGACACTATTCAAAAACGAATTCCTGAAGCAGTGATATAGTCCAAGTCATCACAAATGACCCACCAAAACTGGCTATAACCAACAGAAAGTGAAAAGGCAGACAGGATTAAACATGTTATACATGCTTCTTTTGGTGAGTTCAGTCCTCTAAAAATTATTTATCAATGAAAGCCATTTACTTTCCACAATTCAATTTAACAAATCTAAACAAAGAGCTAGAGAAGCTAGTGAAGAACTTCTCAATATATGATTTCCTGACTTTCCCTTATGATAATTTTTAGCATTTCTAAGGGGAATGGAAAAAGAAATTGTGTTAAAGCTGTGATGAAATACAAAATGGTCTGTTGGTAGCATCAGTTCTGTCGCAGCCTTTCGGTAATAAATTTATTCCGTTAGTTGCTAAGTGTGCCGGTTTTGCCTGGGATAGAGTTGGTTTTCTTCATAGTAGCTAGTATGGGGCTATGTTTTGGATTTGTGCTGGAAAGAGAGTTGATGATTCAGGGATGTTTTAGTTATTGCTGAGCAGTGATTACAGAGAAACAAGGACTTTTCTGCTTCTCATATGACCCCACCAGCGAGTAGGCTGGGGGTGCACAAGAAGTTGAGAGGGGACACAGCTGGGACAGCTGACCTCAACTGACCAAAGGGATATTCCATACCCTATGACATCATGCTCAGCATATAAAGCTGGGGGAAGAAGAAGGAAGGGAGGGACATTTGGACTGATGGTATTTGTCTTCCCAAGTCACCATTACGCATGATGGAGCCCTGCTTTCCTGCCGATGGCTGAACACCCAGGGGCAGGTGGGAAACAGTGAATTAGTTCCTTGTTTTGCTTTGCTTGCTTGCCAAGTTTTTGCTTTAACCTATTAAAGCGTCTTTATCTCAACCCAGGAGTTTTCTCACTTTTAGCCTTCTGATTCTCTCCCTCATCCCACCAGGGGGTAGTGAGTGAGTGGCTGTGTGGTGATTAGTTGCTGGATGGGGTTAAACCACACCACTAAGTAACTAACCCATTAGGACCATAGCACTTAATTCCAAAACAAAGTCAAGTAAGTCAAATATTAAGGGAAATTTCCAACATAAGGAAAATACACCTGTTTTTCTCACAAAGTTGTTCCTTTATACTTCAGTTGATTGAAGTACTGATTGTTAAAATATTGTTAATAAACTTCACAGTTGATATGTTAGAGCAGATATAAAAAGATAAATCTTCTCACTCTTAATTTTTTTGAAAAAGTGTTATTTTTCACTATGACAGAAGGCTATCAACTTTTTTGATTTAAAGAATTTGGAAGCTGAATCTACTACAATACAGAAGCAAAACTGCTGCAGTCCAATAATTGTGCTTCACTGGAAAAAAATGGAAAAGACAAGCTTTACAAATCATTCTCTATGAGGATTTTAAATGATAAAGAATGACTGATAATACTGCTGTGGCCAAACCTTTCCAGATGTTTATCACACTACAAAGGATATGCTTTGCCAGGGTGAGTAGGAGCCATCCATGAAGGTTGGAATTACAGCTTGGAAATAATTTGAACTGTTTAATGAACACTATATAAACAAGTGTACAACTGGGAAGAGGAGAGCAGAAGAGGGGTTCAGGAAGAGGTATTTTTAGTAAGCATTGGTAGTGTCTACTGAGCTTGTTTATAACAGGATTTTTGAATTAAAAGACCATGGTAGCTAGATGACATCATGATAACGGAGTCATCTGCTGATTTGACATCAGAGGATTCAACTTTTGTGGCTTCTAAAGAAAGAAATTAGTTCAATTCTTTTCAGCAGCAAATGGTTGTAAACGCCACAGATAGATTCACTACATCTGCTTTCCTCTAGTGTTCTACAGGGTAGCAATCCTGTTTTGCTCTTGAGATTTGACAGCATTAGTGCATTGTTATCTGCTACAGCAGATGGTCTTTAGTTGCGACTTCCCATATTGTGGAATTAAAGCCATACAACCAAAAATTTCCTGAGCGTATCTTTGTAAATATTTAACTGGCCAGAATTTCAGCCACTTGCTATACTTTTATGGGTCATTAAAAAAATATCTTACCATAGGAGGTTCTCCAGAATTCATGCTCAATACTCAAATCACCCTGACTAAACCTACAGGACCAATGCTTCAGTGCTAAGTAGTTAACAAAATAAATTATGCCATAATATAGGAATATCAGGTATATGAACGTGGCTACGTTAAGTCGCTGAGAACCCTCCATGAAATAAAGTTTCAAACAGTTCAAATCAGAGATGTACTATGTAATAAAAAACTACTTTTTTTTTTTTTCTTCTAGTAAACTTAACTTCCAATTATTTATTAAGAATTAAAATACCTACTTCTTCTTCACTTTTTAAATGGAGTTAGAACTGATAACCTGGGCAAATGCAGCTGTCTGCAGTTCTCTTTAAGCTGTTGCTTAAAGACCCCAGGAGTCCTGTGCTACAAGAATTCAAACAGTTTCTTGGCGCAAGGATGGATGCTGTGGTGAAAAGTACTAAGAGAATGCACAGAGATTAAAAGAGTAGCAGAAATTAGACTAGTCTTTTTTTCACAAGATCCTAATTGTCACAATGCACCGGCACTCCATCCAGGGGATGCACATGTGAGAAAAATCTCAGTTTCTTCATCAAGTGGGTTAAAAATGGAACTTCTTTTTGGTCTAATCTATAAAAAATCCTAATCAGGTGGCCTGACAGAACAGTTCCTGGCAAGGCATACTGACAGATCTAATGAGAACAATGAGAAGCATGCTGAGGTAAGGAGAATAAGTTAGGGAAATAGTAACCTAGAGAGAATGATAATCAACTGAAGATAAAGTTACTTTAATGGACTTTAAGACTGCTGAAACTGTGCAGTGAGATGGGGTCAGAATATATTCTTATTTTGTTATCAACTGAAGAAAAAAATCCTGCAATATTACATCATTCTAAGGTAACTAAGTGAAAGAAAGGAAGTGAGAAACCAATACTTAAAAGGAGGGAAAAGGAAAATCATTCTGTCCTATTGTTTTTTTTCTGTTTTGTTTCCTTATGCAAATTGTCTAATCAAACTGAAAGCACTTCAAAGTAGCAACTTGCCTTCTTCCATGACTGTAAAACATCTAACACACTTCTGTGGACCCTACTCAAATTTCCTACAAAATGGCTTTAGTGACATTATTTAGACTGATTAAAACAACAATATAAAACATGAAAATTAACTCCTAGCAACTTTGAAGACAATAGCAAGATTTTGTCCTCATTGGAGACAAACTTTCCATCCAAATATGAAAATATCTTTAAATATGGGCTTATAGGCCCTATAATATGCATGTCCCTAAATATTTTAGGGTTTTTTTTAATGTAAATCTTTACAAAAATCTAATTGTTTTTTTTCCTGAAGAGTTGTGCATTCTTTAAAGAATAAATTGAAATGAAAGGACTTAAATCCTTAAAGCTCAAATTCCAAAAAATTCACCTTTAGGTAGAGCCTCTGTGTTGTCAACCTAAAATAGTATCTCTCAGCAGCCCTAGTAAAGCTGCTGAGTCCCTAAGACAGATGAAATTCAAGAAATTCCTTGTTTTTAATATTGTTTCTATGGACTATAACTCTAGGCAGACTTTTTTTTCTAGAGAGTGGGCTTTTTCTTTTCTTTTCTTTTCTGTGGAATCCATTATGTAGTGCTCGTTTTTTCCTTTCAGTATACACGGAGCCTAGGTGTTCTACTCAACATTCAGGAATGGTCAGTCCCTCTTTGGATTCAATCTTGAGCACCTGCTGATACATCAATCATGAAAACAAATACAAACCTTTTCAGATATAAGTCTAGGCTTTTCACTAATCAAACTAGGGAAAGTCAGTAAACATTTTTAGCTCAGCATCTTCATCTTTAAAAAGCATTGATAATATTCACTTCATACAGAGAAATATTGTGAAAATTAGTGTTTGCCCTCCATTTTGAACACATCAAAGGTTACAAAATGCTATTACCATTTTTTGTTCCTGCTGCTTAAGAACCATTACTGCTCATTCTGTACTTGTTGGCTATTGAAAATAATTGATCCTTTCACCTTTATTATGTCTCTTTACATTTGTGTAGATAGTTATTACATCTCTCCCTAATGTTCTTTTCTTCAGGCTAAACAAAACCAGCTCTGTTTTAACCATTCTTTCCAGGTTCAATTATCCAAACCTTTCATCATGTTTGTTTCTCCTCTCTGAACTATATTCCATTTCTACTGTTTAATTTTGAACTGCTGCATTCCTTACTGCTTGAAGGGCTGCCACTGAGGTCTACATATTGCTGAACAGAAACATTTTTTAAATGCACTTTATTAGATTTCCATGAGCTGGTGTTTACATTTTGATTGTTACACCAACACAATGACAAAGGATTATTTTTAAGCTACATCAGCTCCCTTATCCATCTCACTGCACAGCCACAAGAACATCAGTGTTGACAGAAGAGGGCAACAGGAAAAACAGGGAGTGGGGAAGGCATAACTGCCCCTTTCATAAATACTGATCCTTCTGACAAATGAAAGTGACCAGCTTTAACCTAATGCCACTTCCTCCTGTCTTTCCAATCCTAAATTATTCTTGACTGTATTTCATTTTCACTTTATTTTTAATAGCTGAAACTTTTCATAACTCATTTATCTTTGAGGTTTCCATGTCCAAATTTTTTCACAGATTCTTCCTAGGCTTTTTTGTGCTCTTTATGGTAATAGCTGAGAAATCCTAAGAGGAGCATTCTTTATGAGGAATGAAAGTGTTATTAAACAAGGACAAAGACAGAGGTAAACATGAAAGAAACCATAGTTCCTGGCTCTATGTTCCTGCTGGCTTTGAAAGTCAGTGGAATGTAGGAGTCCTTCCTCTTCTCAGACACAAGATATTTCTAATCAATACTATTATACACTAAGGCAATGGCTTACAACATCTATTAGTTGTAAACTTTTTTCTGCAACCACCTACCTGAAAAAGAAGCAAGATTTTTCCTCTGTGTGATGCAGATTATTCAGAAAAAGAGAGAGGAAGGGAAACAAATTAGATGTGAAAATGTGCTACAGTCCCATTCAAGCTGCCGTTGACAATATATTATACTAAATTAATGATCCCACAAGCTATTGAGTATTTTTCACTTAAGTGAATTTTGGTAGGAACTAAATTTGCAGATTATTCCTCCTGTGTGCCATGAGCTCCAGGGATTAGGAAAAGATTGCCGGCTGAATTTTCTACACTCCACTGTGTATAGATGAGGACATCCTATCCTACAAATGAACACAAGTAATATTGAAAGGGGATAGGCACACACAAATTATTATAGTAAAATGACCACTTTTTCTGTGTCTAGGAGCCCAAATTACATAAATACATTGCTGATCTCCTCAGTAGTCTTTGTTGGTAGCATAGCAAGTAAGGGCTGGCAGAATTTTGAAACTATTCATTTAGGCAGAGCTGCAGCAAGAGCAGGCTTTGATCCCCAACCTATATTCTTGGAATGAATTGTCCTTTTGATAGAAGTATTATAACAGATTCAGATTACAGTTATTGTATTTCAAGTCCTATGTAAAACATACAATTTAACATTTCTATTTTCCAAAGAGGTAGACAAGGAACAGACATGGAACAGGTCAATTGCCTTAAAAAGATCAGAGCTTGTCAGGCAACAATATGGAAAAGAAATGAGTCACAGAAGCCTTTTCTATAGAACAAAATAGTTTTCAATGAAGCAATGACAGAAACCTGATTATTTAGAAAGGGGCCACCACAGTCTTTATCTCACAAAATACTCCACAAAATAAAAGATTGGAGACAATTTAGATATTTTTCTACTTAGAATTGAGATGAGAAGAGATTGAGATGAGATGAGAACATTTGCCTGAAGAAACACTTATTTGAGGGCACATCATTGGCTTTTGCTGAGACAGCTTAGAAAATTTCAAAACCTCATAGTTTGTTTCCCATCTCTTCACATTCAAATGCACACTTTTTCAACTTCAGCACATCAAACTCACAAGGTTCATTAAGTTATGACAATCTTCATACAACAGTTTTCCTCCTCACAGCCCTCTGTCGATTACGTTGCAAGAAAGCAAGAGAGTTGACTGAATTAGACTGCATATATGCTTAGTATTCAAATATTGTCTCCCAGCTACATGAGAATTAGTGAAAAAACTTAGATCTTTGCCGAGCTAGAGAAGATTTGTGGGCTTTGTAATAGGTTGGTTTCTAGCTGGAAATGAAATTGATTACGTGTGTTCTTGATATTTCTTAACGCAATTTATTTTTATAGGAAACATACTCCAATCTTATTTGGACATTGATGTCCAAACTACAAAGAGACAATCTTTCTGCTAGAAAGTACTTAAAAATGCCATGCAATCAAGCCCAGTTACTAATATATAAAATAATAGGAACAAAATAGAGAGTACAACACCACTGTTTTATTCCCTTCCTTTTAAGGGAAACATATTCTTTAAATGTTAGCATAACTCCACAATCAATTTATTAAAAGTATATTTTTACTGAACAAGACTTTTCTACAACTCCTCTGAGACAGCAAGGGACAAGACTCATCCAAATTGGAAACTTAACCAAGTTGTAAAAGTTGTGTAGTTCTTTCTGCTGATGCAAAATGGTATAACTACCAGAGCTGCAAAGGAGGTATTCTGGCTGCGAAGGAGCTATTTCCCAGAGAACCATCCAAAAAGCACACCTATGGCAAAAGCAACCAATATTTAAATAGAGATGTGAAGAATAAAATCTGAGGTGGAATTTCCAAACACAATGTGTTTATTGTGGGCTGCATAACAACCACCTTCAAAATGATGGTGATACCTTGCAGAAGGTGCATGAAACTATTGATGCACTTATTCACTGGGAGGAGGGATGGAGTAGCTAAGACTTCTGACTGGTCTGCGGGGTCACTGTAGTTTCTTCCCATTGCATAATGCAGTGACGCTGTTGCATGAGACAGGTTTGTTACGTTCACCGAAAGTGGCGCTTCTAGAAAGGATGGTCATAGGTTTCCTACTACACAGAGTAATTTCCATTTCTATATTAGGTACCTTTGCATGCATTCTAATTGGGGACTGTATTATATTGCTGTAACTCATATTTAGGATATTTTCCTTCCTAATTCTTAGTTTAAAATTTTATTACTTCTAATTCAAATTATCACCCCTTTAATGAGATTCTGCACAACTTTGCATGTTTTGCCTTTGTCTGGCACCTTCCATAACAAGTTATTTATTGTATCTTATTTATAGATTCTAATCTAGGACTGATTTTTCCCTGTATTTGTACTATATATCTCTTACATAGCTGGTCTTTTTTGTTGTTGTTGGTATCATAGTGTAAGTATTAATAAGAGTAACATAACAAGAATTCACTCCTAATTAGATCTCGGGCAACACTTCTCCTCCTCTCTTATGAGTAAAACCATTCACCTCTCCCCGCCTTTGCAAAACTTTTCTAAGATTAATAAAATGTATTTGTGTCCTGAATCTTGTCATTGTACACATCGGCTAGGGGTCACAGACACTTGCCCCTCACCTTGTTCTCATTTAAATTTTATTAAATTACTTACTATCTTTAGTGCTTTATCATCATTCTGTATAAAATATTTTCTCAAGTGCAGTGGCATTTCTTAATGTTTCAATAATTTTAAAGGATTTTAGGAACTTTACACATCTAGGAACTTTACATGGATAACCACTTGCACCACATCCTTGCAATGAAAATGTTAATGTGGAAAAATGGATATGAGGATTTTTTTATTAAAAATGTGAAAATTCTAACAAATAAATGGAGGACATACATTAAAATGGCAAAGGGAGCTCAGCACAGCATGTTGAACAGACGCAGTCAGAGTACATGATTACATTTTTGTTCTGCATGATGCTCCTTTTACCACCGCTATCATTGAAAGTCAGAGCATGGCTAACAGCCTTCAAGCTAGCAGAGAAAGAAGGTTGAAAAATTCAGGTTTTTATTTAGGTTTCTGATATTGCCCATAAAGTTCTGGAAAACCCCCGTAACCCAGTCTCCTTGGAAAAATGTTAAAACTGAAAGTTTACAAGAAAGAGATGATGTGAAGGGCAATGACGGGAAAAGTCATTCTTCAGTTCATCTTTTTTCTTTTCTCCACTTATGGCAGAGGGTACAAGATCAAGGACTCTTTCCTTGTTGTTTCTTCATGTGACTAACCTTCCTTCTGTCTTCTGTATTCTTTGTAAGCGGCAAAATGCTGCTTTGTATTGAATTCCACTTAGCCTCTTTGTCCACACAAACCTCAAGTTTGAATTAAATGTTTCCTCTGAGTGACTTTTAAGTGGTATCCCCAGCAATGTGTAAAAGCAACATAAGTGAACACATACAATAAGCTGCATGCAAAGGTTGAAGTAAACTGCTATTCAGAAAAAAAGTCCAACACTTTAATGTTATGGTGATTATATTATAACTAATGGGTAACTATTATACAACTTATTCCAAAGTCAAAATTCCTCTGCAGGTACAGTATGTCCATATTCATTTGAGCAACTGAAAGAAAAGATTTGTCTGTGATCAACAATATTCTGACTTCCTTATTTTAAATAAAATTTACTTATGTTATTCCTGGTGGTTTATATGTTCTGCTTCTGATTATGGATTGATTTGTATTTCCTGTTTCTTTAGGATTTCAGTTTTCTACAATGTGTTCCACAGCCTAATTCAAACTCTGTTCATCTTATTATTGAGAATGAGTTAACATCATACAGAAGGTTCTCCACTGCTAAATAGTTACTTTCACATGTCGGTGGGCTG